>NC_045547.1:58503048-58783048 GCF_009769535.1 Thamnophis elegans
TCCAGTTTGCTTTACCTCTTCTTATCCCTCAATTTGAAGAAACTAAGGTTGTCCCTTTAACTATCTAGCATGAGAAAAACCTAAAAACATTTTGGTGTCTTTGTTTTTTAGTATAGGTAGTCCTTGCTTAAGGAATTGGAATCTCAAATTATTGAGCAAAGCAGTTGTTAATTGCTTAACTCTTGGCAATCCTGACTGTGGTCCTTAAGCAATCTCCTGGGTCATTAAGTAGAGGAGCAAAAGAATTGCTTAAAGAATTTCAGCTCCATGCGGAGCTTCATGCAGAGCTGAAATCCTTCTGGCAGGCAGCCCTTTCCCTTCCAAATGTTCCTACAGCCCACCAAAGGATTTCAGCTCCCCTGCACACACAGAGGGGCTTTATGGGGCTGCAAGAACGAAGTTGAAATCTTCAGGATTTTAGCACTGTTCTGCAACTTGCTAAAGGGTTTCCTCTTCCTTCCATGCATTCTTCCAGCCCCACAAAGGATTTCATCTCCCCTTGATCCATAACCATGCTGAGTATGGTAAGACTTTTTTGATGATCAAAAGTGCTTTAGAGACCATATCAAAGGTGGGTTGCGCCCGGTTTGGCTGAACTGGTAGTGGTATTTTGGCCTAGGTCGCAGAACCGGCAGCGACCCAGGCTGACAACGCCCCCGAACTGGTTCCCCGGTTGCCACTGCCGTTGATGGCATGTTATTTAGTAGTCTGCGTGCGAGCGCAGTTCACTGTAAATTGTTCTGCGCATGCGTGCAAGAAACATGCAAGAAGCAAACCAGTAATAAAATCGGAAGCAACCCACCTCTAGATCACATGGCATCCTTTCCAAAGCTGTCATTAAATTAATCCAAACAGTCATTAAGTGATTAGTTGTTAAGTGAGAACTACATGTAAAAAATAAAACAATGTATGTCAAATTCCTTAGAAATCAGGGCAATTTTTTTGAGCTACATGCTTTTAAAAATGGTTGCTTTTTTTAAAAAAAAAACCTGTTAAATTTTTTGCTTTTTACAAAAATCAGCCAAAAATTTATCGGAAAACTGAATTGCAATTAAGAGATTAAATGTGCCAAATCTGTTGAAACTCAATGCAGGGCTTTCAATGCTTGTTTAATTTCTCATTTAAAATGTACATAATTTGTTTGAGTGGAGAATGCAGTGAAATTTGCTGCAAAAAAATGCCTCAGAGTGATAAATATATACTGTATATCACTCAAATTTTATTCAGAGGGATTGATCAGTTTTTGTGCAAAAGATAGATTGGAAAGAGGCAATTATCCTTTTCGTGAATTTATTACAGCCAACACTTATGGAGGTTTCAGAGAAATACAAAAAATTAATATATTCATGTTTTGTTTAAATGAGAGCATTCCTTAAACCACGGGTTCCCAAGCTGTGGGCTGCCACCCATTACCAGGTCATGGTCTAATTGCCACTGGGCCATGGGAGTGGCTGGCTGGTGGGTGTGTCTCTGTGTGCATGCACAGCCCCACTCACGCAAGCATCCTGGGTGCTCACGGTCTCACTCATGCGAGCATTGTCACAGGTGCTCGCGGTCCCATTTGCACTAGTATCATTGTGGGCAATGCCCCACTCGTGTGAGTCTCATCACAGGTGCTTGCACCCCGTTTGCAAATGTTGCGAGTGCTCACACGTGCACACACATGTGCTTGCCCCTCCCACAAAATCATCCCCTCTTTTTCCTCCTCCCACCTCTCCAGGATGCCAACAGAGAAAGGTTGGGGAACCCTCCCTTAAACCATTTGAGTAGTAGATAAGATAACCATAGAATTGTTTCTGTGAATTGCTTCATAGAATAGAGCTTCAATGAATGAAGAAAACTGAATGATTAAACAATATTTCTCCCTCCAAGTCTTTCCATCCTTGTAAAATTCCAAGATTGGTATAATTTATATAATTTGATCACAAGGATTCTTTTTTTTAAAAAAATCCATAAATATTTAGATCATATTCTCTGATATCATTCAACTTGTCGGAAATTGTTTGTCCTCAATAAAATTTTAACATGTCAGAATGTTGTTATGTCCTAATAAGTAATACTGGATGAGCTGTTTATAAAACAAGTTTGCATAACTGTGGAACACTACAGACTTTTTCATCAATAGGAAAATGAAATGGAACCTGAGATTCTTTTCAGTCTTGCTGCTGGTATTAGGAATCTTACAATGAAGCTTTAATTAAAGGTTTCGGTCTATCCTTGTATGCAATTTCATTATCTCTACATCTAGGCAAGACTTCCTAGAATTATTGACAATTCTAGTTCACATACAGGGACACCCTTCCTCTCCCCTCCCCCCCTTTAAAAAAACCTGAATAGTATAAGGATCATAAATGGACCCTGTAAGATCAAATTGTATGTCAGGTTTTTAATGTCTTTGTTATTGGTGCGCCTTAATTTACTCATAATCTCCAAAAATAAACTTTTATATCGGTGTATGCATTCTTAATTCCAATTGTGTTTCTATAAGTAGCCTTTTTCTATAGTATCCAAAAGCACTAGGTTGTTATGGGCTGCTCTAGAGTGTTTTGTAAAGAAAATACTAATTTCACATAACTTGCTTTCAGAATCTACATTCCAAGCAATGATATAGATTGCCAAAGCGTGAACAATGATTCTTAATGACAAGAGTATAGAAAATATAGTAAGAAACCTGGAAACAAGCACCAAAGAAACCAAATGTTTATTAAAACCAGGAACTCTGTGCAAGGGGTGTAGGAAAAACAACCACAATCAAATTACATGACAAAGTCTTAAAAGAAATGCTGTTTTGGGATTTGGAAGTCAAACTACATAGCAAACTAAATTGTATATTTCCATATGGTTTAAAACAAAGGTACCATAAATAATTGATTATTGTGTTACATTCTCGGTCACCTGTGGCCCAAGAATGTGCCAGCGAAAACGGACTCCTGAGCTCCGTTTTCAGCTGGGATGGCTTACTGCAACCTTCTGCCAACAAAAATGGAGCTCAAGGGGCCTTGAGAGCTCCGTTTTTGGCCTTGAAGGCCTCTTGCAACCCTCTGCCAGCAAAAACAGAGCTCGGGGGGGGGGGGGCGGGATTTCATGCTCCATTTTCATCTGCAACGGCTTTCTGCAATCCTCTGCCAGCGAAAACAGAGCTTGGAGGGCCTTGCGAAACCCCTTTTTGGCCGTGAAGATCTCCTGCACCCTCTGCCAGTGAAAACAGAACTTGGGGGGTGGGGGGAGGCTTGCGAGCTTCATTTTTGGCTATGAAGGCCTTCTGCAGCCCCCTGCAAGCAAAAACAGAGCTTGGTGGGGGGCTTACGAGCTCTGTTTTTTGCCCATGAAGGCCTCCTGCAACCCTCTGCCAGCGAAAACAGAGTTCGGAGGACCTCACAAGCTCTGTTTTCGGCCACGATGGCCACCTGCAGCCCTCTGCCACTGAAAAGAGCTCCATTTTTGCTGGCAGAGGACTCTAGGAAGCCTTCACAGCCAAAAATGGAGCTTGCATACGGCCCTCTCAAGCTCCATTTTTACTGGCAGACACACTGTGGGCTGTTTCCAGGACAGCCCTGAAGGCCAGATTTAAGCACCCTTGTGGGCTGGAACCAGCCCTTGAGTTTGAAACCCCTGCCCTATAAGGCTACCATGTAATTCAGTTCAATTATTCAAAATTATCCTGACAGGCAGCCCTTTCCCATTGAAATGTTTTTCAGCCCACAGAAAGATTTCAGCTCTCCTCCATACAGATGAAACTCAAAAAATTAGAATATTGTGCAAAAGTCCATTTATGTCAGTATACAACCTATATATACAACCCTTCTTCAAAATTGGACTAAATTGATATCTTTTCTTTTTGGGCCATGGGTGTCTAAACTTGGCAACTTTAAGATTTGTGAACTTCAAATTGCAGCATTTCCCAGCCATGTGCGCCCCTTTCTAGGCCAAACTCCAACAGGTGACATATTGAGTTTTTGCAGTTCTTGTATTTAGAAAAGTGTAGTTTTCTCACTATTTTGTGATACAAGTATCTCAAGACCTAACAGGACATTTATTTTCATTTTAAAACATTTACTGTAATAGGCAGAGCAATATTTAAATAAATTTTGAAGCTGACTTCAATGTCTTAACTCAATCCTGGAAAGTTAATAATGATAAAAATGTAATATTTCAATGTAGATATATTAACCCTGAATAAGAAGGATTAGGCATATTTCATCTAGTTAATCTTTAGCTTTTCTACATACAAATGGCTCTGGAGAATGTAATTTAATGTGTTAGTAAAATTAAAATACTCCTTTCGGATCTTCATAAGTAAAATTAGCAACACAAGAGCTGAGAATATTACAGACAAATGAATATTAATAAGGTGATCATGATTGTATATCCCTAGAACAAATGTCCATGTATCTTGAATGGGATCAATTAAATCTAGCATATTCTTGCTATGTTTTGATTATTGCCATTTTTAAACCAGCTTAAGTTATATTTTGCTATAGTTACTCATCCATATAATTATAGTTTGTTGGTATTTGCCAACTATTTTAATGTCAGTTGTTTTATGTATGTTTTTCTTCAGATGGGCCTTAGATGTTATTCTGCTATCCATTTCTTGATTTTTCCATCATTTCTCAATCCTTCTTTTTTCTAATTTTTAAAATTGACTCCTGAAACCCACAAATAATGAGGAAATGTGGTAGTAAAATGTAACATTATGAAAAACAATTTTTGCATATTTTATTAATTATTTTAACTATTTTATAGTTTTAAAATTGCAAGCCATCCAGAGTTACTTGGCTGGGATGGGTTATAGAAATCAAGCAATCAAATAAATGAAGAATACATCATTAACCCTTTTCCTATGCTCCCTATGAGGAAATGATACAAATAGGTCTTAAGGCATGAACAATTGGGCTTAAAGTTTATCTTTAAAGCTAATTTTACCCTGCCAGCATTTCAGAATATCCAGTTGATCCAAATCAGGTTCTCGGTATAATAAATGGAAGCCTAGTTAAGCCCAATTTTCCATTCTCTTAGTTGCAAGATAGAAAACTGATCTGTAAAATAAAAATGTTGTTCATCAGGTTAGAATCTTTGGTCCATCTAGCTTAATACGGGCTTTACTAGAAAATTTCAATGCATCTTTTTTTAATGCAGCTGTTCTTGGATTTATTAAACTAGCCATATATGCTGATATATTGTTTTCATGTTAAAAGTTCAGACAATGGCGGGAAGAGTTTATTAAATGTGAACGGTCATTATAATTTTATTGTATATTTGCCATATAAAATACCATGCTAAGTACTAAGCCTATTTTCTTTCTTTCTTTATAGTTGATGAAGGAATTCCCTCTTCTTAGTATGTTCAACATCCACGAAAATTTGCTAGAAGCCTTGCTGGAGTTACAAGCATATGCAGATGTTCAAGCTGTTTTAGCAAAATATGATGGTATGTAAAGTAGCTCTTTATCTACCCTGATACTCTGTCTGTATGGGTGTAAAACAAAGGAGAGCAATGTGCTTTGACAAAATCATGTTTTGGTTTTCTTTTTATTTGTTTTGCTGGATTTTCTTAAGCTGTAGTTGTAGCTTCCAAATAATTCATTTAATTTATGATACCTAGTGTTTAAATGTAGTAGTAGTGAAGGACAAATTCATCATTCTATTTTTTTCTTGGTGAGTTTTACTAATTCTTCTATGAATATTTTCTATCAGTGACTTTATAACTTTTTGCTTTACAAAAAAACTTCTTTTTAATTTCATTAGAACCTAAGGTGAAGTTATAGGACTTAATCAAGAACTGTTTCTTCCTTCCTCTTTTCTTACTTTAGAAGTGCCACTCAAACTCTTGAAAACAGGTACACATAAAAGTTTTCAGGAAGCCTTGGAGGAAGGAAATAAGGACTTGCCTAAGAAAGTCACTTTCTTCCAGCAGTAGCAGTTTGATATTGCAGCCACCAAAATTGCTAGCTGCAGAAGCTATAAATGTGGAATCTAAGATTGCTTCTGAGCAGAACAATTTCTCTTTCTGTTGCCTTCTTCTTAGCTAATTTTTGAAGGGCATCTAAAATAACCTGCTTTGCTAAACTTGAAATTATCAAGTTTAATACTAAGCCACCCATTAATCTTTTGCTGTTGGATGAAATATATGAGGTTTTTAGTGGTACGTAAATTAGGACATTGTTCCTTATCTTTATTGCTGGTGTTGGATCAGATTTTTAGAAAGCAGCAGACTGTGACATACTTTGTGTGAGGTTTTTGCTAAAAAAGAACTGCCACAAGCTTGAATAAGGAGGAAAAAAATTAAAATAAAGAGTTAAAACTTAACATGTTTTTAAGAGACAGAAATAGTGCCATAAGCACCACTGGGGTATTCATTGATAATCTCCTCTAAGCATACTGATGTAATATTTCTTCACATTTCTTAGTTGAAGTAGCCTTCTGAGATATTCTTTGGTGCTTGTTTCACTAACATAGCAAGATTTCTCTTCAACATACGGTACTTAATGCTCTATAAGACATTAAACTCTTCCAAAATTTGCTGTGTGCATTCTGAGAGGTGATGCAACTGCCGTGATCCTCAGTATGGTACTTAGGAGCTCTAGGAAAAGAGACCCCATATGTCACCTTTATATTTGCTACTCCACTTGATTTGTTTATGTTCTATAATTTATAAAAATAATAAATAATTTGCATCATGAAAAGTACCTTCGGCATAATCTTTTTTCTAAAGATTTCCTGGTCCATAAATGGACTCCATAAGACGTCTTAGAAATTAAGTGCTGGAAGTATTCCTATCACCTTGGAAAAAGATTAGGTTTAGAGGAATATCGGCAGGGATAGAGGGCACTAGAGGGAATTGCATTTTGATAAATCTCCCCCATATGACCCAGGACCATTTGAAAAAAGGCATTTTGCTAGAAAGTGCACAACTTGTCTTCAGAATTTCAGATATGTCCCCTAGAACAAAAAATCCGGTTGAGGACCCTGCCTAGTTGCATTTTTCAGTTCTTTTCAATTGTTCTTTTAGTTGTCTTCAAACATCTATTTTGATTTACTATTGAAGGTTTTTAAATGTCTTTGCTCAGAAGAACATTGCTTTTATAGCAAAAATATACTAAGAAAAAAGAAGTTCTGACTTTTTCGACAGCAAAAGGGAGGAAAGATACACAAACTAAAGGACTGGATTACATAGAATGTTAAAGTAACAATTGCTGAACTATAAACCTTAATTATATTTTCTAGTAACAGTACATATCTTATTGTTGGCATTGCTTCCCTGTTGATCTTGACTTGTTGCCAAGTGCACTATATAAATTGGCTATGTAATCACATACAATTTGTTGATAAAGAGCGCACTTGCTTGTTCTTTGTAGCAAAATCAAAACAATGGACTAGAAGTGTCAGACAGATTTAGTAAACTCTGATTTTAAAACTGAATAAATTCATGCTGCCTATTTATTTCATGGGTTTGCAAGCCATTTTTATTCATAGACAGCTCTAAGGACATATACTCCAATTGTATAATAAAGATTACAACCTATAGTTGCAATATGAATAGTCAATGTGCTGAAAAACAACCTTCCATACTCCCCATTTCCATCATAATGCCACTATCTCAATAAGCAAGAGTTGGGAGTTGAAGAAGACTTCCAGGTTATAGAGTATAGACTTCCATGTTAAAATGAGGGAACCAATCCAGTCCAAGACTAATGGCTCATTGACCTCTGAACCGACAGCTTCTCCATCTTGCAGGAAGTATGCCTGAATCTGTTCATTCCTATCCAGACCCTGACAATCCCAAAGCAATGGGACAGTGTTTTGATCATATATTCTGTTTGACCTGAAATTGAGATGAGCAATGGGTATCATGATATTTGTCCGTGTTGATGAATCACATACCACTGTTGCTTAAACTATGGAACTGAGAAAGTTGAACACTTTCAGTACTTTTCAGACTTGACCTCTCTCTCCCCCTCACTACCAACTGAAACAAGTCCCAGAGAATCTATAACACACTTCCTTTTCAAGTCCCAGAGTCAGTTCAAAATGATTTTATAATTGATGTGATGAAAGGCAACTGAGAGGTTGAAGAGGACAAGGAATCTTGCCATATATCATCCAGTAGAACAATTAAGGTGACCAGATTTTCAGATTGGTAAAGAGGGACACCATTGACTGGGGGCGGGTGGTGGTGGCTTGATTAAAAATTTTATATTTTGTCAAAAGGTCACACAAGGCAATTACATGACCCCAGGACACTGAAAGCATCATAAATATGAATCTGTTGCCAAACATCAAAATTTTGATCACGTGACCATGAGGATGCTGCAACAGTCACTAAGTGTGAAAAATGGTCGCTAAATGTGAAAAATGGTCATCAATCACTTTTTTCAATGCTATTGTAACTTTGGTCACTAAATGAACTGTTTGAAAGCTAAAGCTAGCTTGCATTATAATGCCTTATGCTAGCTTACATTTTCAAGAGAGAGAAGCTAAATTCCTTATTAGAATTGAAATAGAAATGAGTAGAGTAGAGTAGAGTAGAGTAGAGTAGAGTAGAGTAGAGTAGAGTAGAGTAGAGTAGAGTAGAGTAGAGTAGAGTAGAATAGTTTATTAGCCAAGTGTGATTGGACACACAAGGAATTTGTCTTCGGTATACATTAAAAAAAAATAGAATACATTCATCAAGAATCGTAAGCTACAACACTTAGTGATAGTCTCTCTTTCTCTCTCTCTCTCTCACTCACTCACACACACAAACACACACACACTCTTCCTCTGGATTCAATGGGACTTTTAGAAAATCCCCCCTCCTGTGCTCACACTCACTCTTTCTCTCTCTCTCTCTCTCTCTCTCTCTCTCTCTCTCTCTCTCTCTCTCTCTCTCTCTCCTCCTCTGGATTCAATGGGGGTTTAGAAAATCCCCCCTCCATGCACACACTATCTTTCTCTCTCTCTCTCTCTCCCTCCTCCTCTGGATTCAATGGGACGTTTCCACCCTCCGTGCACACACTCCCTCTTTCTCTCTCTCTCTCTCTCCCCTCCTCTGGATTCAATGGGGTTTAGAAAATCTCCCCTCCGTGCACACACTCCCTCTTTCTCTCTCTCTCTCTCCACCCTCCTCTGGATTCAATGGGGTTTAGAAAATCTCCCCTCTGTGCACACACTCCCTCTTTCTCTCTCTCTCTCTCTCTCTCTCTCTCTCTCTCTCTCTCTCTCTCTCTCTCTCTCTCCCTCCCTCCCTCCCTCCCTCCTCTGGATTCAATGGGGTTAACTCCTTCAGCCTCTTTCTCCCCTCTTTCTGGATTCACTCCGAAGTTTTTAAAATTACCTCTTCTGTAGAGACCAGGTTATCAGCCACATGAGACATACGCTGTGTTTCTATGGCACAGTAATGCCCTCCTCAAACAACACACAATGCCAATTTAGAAGCCCCGAGCAGCCGAGGCGAAACAGCAGTCTGGGGCGGGGGAGGAGCTGAGCTTGTACAGCTTCGGAGGCAGCTGCTAGCTAGCTCTGAGAGAGAGAGGAAGAGAGAGGGGGAGGGAGGGGCTGCTCAAAGCAACAGAAAAAGAAAAAATCCATGAAGAAAGTCCGCGGTCTCCACATGGAGTAAGTCTTCTCCTCCCTCAGCCATTGGCAACAGCTCCCAGGGACGCGCGGGCGGGAATGCGCTCATCTCAAAGAAGAATATACACTCCCAGTTGCTAGGAGAGCCTCGACGGATGGAGGCTTTTTCATAACTAAAAAAAATCAGGACTTTTTAAAAAAACCCGGGGATGCAGGAAAAATTGTGAAAAAGCGTGACTATCCCGCCAAAAACGGGACGTCTGGTCCCCTTAAGAACAATGTGTGTGTTCTTGTTAAGATACACTAGCATGAAACTCATCTAAAAAGGGTCCAAATAATCCATCTCATCTAGACCCCTCCAACCCCAGCTCTAGCCCCTCCTCAATACTCATTGCTATACAAGGAAGATTCAAGACTGGTTGATGGTTCTCCCAGCTGTCTGAAAAACCACCAAGCAATGTTTTCTTAAAGGGCCATAAGAGTGCTGTTTTCAAGGCCAGGAACACTAGCTCTTCTCTCAAGGATACTCAACACATTTTGAGATGAAAACTTTGTCCTGGTACCCATTGTTTGTTTGATACTCAATGCCCAAACTAGAATTTGTTGGTGTCAGCTACCTTGTGACTCATTACATTATTCCTTATGGGAAAAGTTTGTTTGGTACTCATTATTGGTACTTTATCGCACCTCTCGGAACCAATTAAGGATGAATACTGAGATACTATACTACTTTATATATATTGTGGCCCTTATTTTTCATTACTTATACTATACTGAGCTTCCAATCATGATTAATGAACATTATTAGTGTTGAACAGTCTTGGATGAAGAGAAATCCCATATTCTGAGCCAGAAATTCCAGTCGTTTCCATATGCATGACACAGCTTTTGCACTCCAATCATCAATATCATCCCTGTAAGTTTCCCAAATACACAAAAAAGCTTCCTTGATGAAACTTAACAAGCAGAAATAAGATAATACAACAGCAATATTTCTATCTGTATGTAACCACATTTTATTATAGTTAAAATAATATAAAACGTTTAAAATATTAGGTCTTTCAGGCTAGGCAACCTCTTGATGGCAGCAAATAGGTATTGAAACCCCAATTTTACTTACTTTTTATAGGTCATATTAATTTTTTGCAGTTCAGATATTATTATCAGAGTTGTGTAGGGCAGCGGTCACCACCTGGTGGTCCATGGACCACTGGTGGTTCACAAGAAAATTTTGTTGGTATTCAGAAAAATTATTTGCCCTTTTTATATTGCACTAAATACTATTTATCTTTAAAAAAAAATTGTATTAGTGGTCCGCGGGATTTAAAATTATGAAGGTAGTGATCCCTGGGGTCCGAAAGGTTGGTGACCCCTGGTGTAGGGTGAATATAAAGCTACAACTTCAGAAGTTGCTTCTGGTATCTAATATAATATTCCAACTGCAAAGAATTCAAGTTCAGCATTTTGTTTACTATGACGGCCAGCTAGGGGAAAAAAAAGATCTGAAGCAACATGTAAGGACAAAAGCCCTCTCATTTTATGTTTTCCCCAGCAATTAGTGTCCAGCAATTTAAAAATCAGTTACTTCTGATCTCTGATTCAATGAAGAACAGTTTTTTCCTCACCACATTTGCAAATGAGTCATTGAGCCTTTCCTTGAGAACCATCTATGTATTATACGAAAAGATGCAGGTTTCAGCAATTTGGTGTCCCCAATTAAAATTATTACAATGCATAAATGTATATAAAGTCTGGTATGCACATAGAATAAATAAGAAATTAACATTTGACGTGTATTACTGAATATCAGCCGATCAATTTTTTTTCATGATCCCAATGGAGTTTTGAAAATGTAAATGCTTGTTTGCTTAGTGAGACAAAGCTGAGAGTGACCATTAGGTTAGCCACATACTGAATGGAGGAGTCCAACTGTAGTTCAGACACTGTTCTATTGAAATCTCAATGGGAAGCCATAGAGTAGGCTGTTTTGTATAATGTTTGGTAGTGTTTCCTCTGGTATTTGAATTCTGAACCTGGAAACTACTTGCTTCCCTCTGTTTGTTTCTTTATTTTTGTATTTTGTGCTCATTATGTTTGCCTGACTTTTAGGAGTTTGATGATGGTAACTGGCCATTATCTTGTCTACTTGCTGAGAATATGAAAAGAGCAGAATATCAATTTTAAATAAATAATAAGGCAACCGCGGTGAAGTTACAGCAGTTTGGATGCACAAATTGGATGGTTTGATTCAAGGACCAAACCTTCTAAATACCAGTGGCTTGAAATTGATTAAGTATGTTCTATTTTGGTAAATGGAAAAGAGATCAATTGATTGACTTCTGCTTGCTTCTCTGGCTGTTTTTCACTTTTGTCTCTGGAGATATTTGCACATGCCCCACAGATGCCAACAAGCTTTTAAGTACATTATTCCTCTTAAATTCCAAAGAACCTTAAGAATAGTTGTCTAATGGAGACTATATTTAAACCACAATCATGCTAAATATATTACATTTTTCTGTGAATTTATATATAGTCTCATAAGATAGAGAAGGTTGTGCATCTTAGTTTAAAGAAGTCATAGATGAGGGAATCTGAGCTCTTATCCATCTAACCTATGCATGGATTGTTACTTCAAGTTATTCTTCCTTGGCTCACTTCCACCGTCTGAGTTATCCCTGAGAAGAAGAACTAAGGGTAGAGAAACCAAAGAATGGAAACTTTAGCTTTATGTATCAGTGTACACTGTTTGATGTACACTGTTGATATTTCAAGTAGGCTACAGTACTTTATATAGAAAGGTACCACAGGAGCAACAAACATTGATTGTCCTTCATCCATAAGGCATTTGAAAATTGTGAATCCATGTTATGGAAAGATAAATACAATACTGCAGCCTTCCCAAATTTGGTATTTTCCTTTGCCTACACTGGATGGGAATTATGTGCTCTGTGTTGAGGAAGACTGCAGAATGGTAACTGGTTAAATATTATTTATAAACCAATAAACTGTTTAATTTTTAAAAAGTATCTAGGAAAATCTACCAATCTTAGCATTTAATAAGGTCCTGCTCTGCATCTGCTACATATTGTATGTTGAGAGTTTTGGCCCAATCATGTCCAATATTGAGTAGAAGACTGGAGAAATTCCCAAAGATGTGATTTTAGATGTCTCAGTCTTTTTCCATGTGGACTGAAAACAAATCCTCATAATTAATGGGGCAAGACCAAGAGGAAAAATGGATCTTTTAAGCCAGTAGTTGATCTGGCTGTCCACTCTCTTGCCTCTACTTTCATGAGGCTGTCTCTAGCCTCAATGTAGCATTTGAACTACATTTTGGGATTGAAGGACTGATCTTAGGAATTTGGACTGGACAAGTTCTAATAGTGCAAAATTAGAAAAGGGACCCAGCTGGGCACCATAGAAAAGTTGTGCTATTCGCTTGATTTGAAATAATAGCAATAGCAGTTAGACTTATATACCGCTTCATAGGGCTTTCAGCCCTCTCTAAGCAGTTTACAGAGTCAGCATATTGCCCCCAACAACAATCCGGGTCCTCAATAATTCGAATGCTGCAGGAATGTAATGGTCACCTCTTTTCCTGAGGAATGTAAACATAGTAGATGAAGACCTTTAAGCATTTTCAGCAACAAAGTCACCATAGGGATTCTTCATTTCATTTCATTTTATTTCATTTTAATTTATTTGTATGTCGCCCTTTTCCCTAAGGGGACTCAGGGCGGCTCACAACTCAAAGGGAGGGAAAAACAAACAAAGTTACAGAAAACATAAAACCATACATAGTTAAAAAAAGCACAACAGTCATACCATTCGAAGTGGGGCAGCGAGTCTTTAGCCCCAGGCCTGTCAGAACAGCCAGGTTTTAAGGGCTGTGCGGAAGGCCTGGAGGGTGGTGAGGGTACGAATCTCCACGGGGAGTTCGTTCCAGAGGGTCGGAGCAGCCACAGAGAAGGCCCTCCTCCGGGTAGTCGCCAGTCGACACTGGCCGGCTGATGGAATTCGGAGGAGGCCTAGTCTGTGGGATCTAATTGGTCTATTGGAGGTAATTGGCAGTAGGCGGTCTCTCAAGTACCCAGATCCAATACCATGAAGGGCTTTGTAGGTGACAACTAGCACCTTGAAGCATACCCGGAGATCAACAGGCAGCCAGTGCAGCTCGCGGAGGATAGGTGTTACGTGGGTGAACCGAGGCGCACCCACGATCGCTCGCGCGGCTGCATTCTGGACAAGCTGAAGTCGCCGAATACTTTTCAAGGGCAGCCCCATGTAGAGCATTGGCAGAATGTAGGACTACACCAAGATTTTTAAACCAGAAAACCTGCTCAAATTTATTGCCATCTATCATCCAAGAGTGATTTTTGGGCCTTTAGGCAAATGACAGGATTTTGATTTTCTGATAGTTCACGATAAGTTTTCCCATTTCATCAAATTAACTTCTACTGAGTATTGTTAGCTGTCTATGTCTTCTTCTTTATCCTTTTGTTTTCTTCAGCTGCCCACTTGTAATGATCCGTTCTCAATGCAGACATAGAAGAATCACATATTCTTATTTTTATTTTCTTTCCAACAGATATAAGTTTACCAAAATCAGCAACAATATGCTATACAGCTGCCCTTCTCAAAGCCAGAGCTGTGTCTGACAAGTAAGTCTGGAAAAATTCCTGCGTGCTCAAATTTTACTCTGTTAAACATGGCAAAACATTTTTCATAGTTGAAGGTTATTTATCCTGGCAGTAAAGCATCAGGCCTGCCATAAGTCTGCAATATACTACCAAGAATGGATACCGTGGGGACAACAATGAATTCTATGTTGTTTAATTGGGGAAAAAACAGCTAGCCCTTTCTTTCTGCAAGCAAAATAAGTTTGAATGCCATAAATGTAATTCTGGCAATGGAGTTTTAACCAGCAGAATAATAAGTGTGGTATGGGACTGGGAAGGGGCTAAACTTTATTTGAGGCAGATAGACCAAGTGCTTACGGCATAAGAATTCCTGGCAGGCAAGTGATGTCCTTTTAACTTGTATGTGAAACATAATTGTGTGCAGCTGTGAAAGGTGTCATATGGTTGCTGTCGAAGCACAGCACCAGACCCGAGCCAGGGTCTGATCAGAGGTGGAAGTGAGCCAATCCCAAGCAGTAGACATCCCACCATCACCATGCTTTCTGAATTCAGCCGAGTGGGGGTGGAGCAGGCCGCATGGGAAAGTCTGCTTTCCTTCCTGCTTTTTTCAGAGAGTTTGCTGTTGTAGTGTATGTGCACTTCAAGACCTGAGTAATTTTTTTTCTTTCATTCTTTTTGTCCTGTAGATCGCCAGTACCAACTGCAACATCTTTCCTCCCTACACAGCGACTCCAGCTTGGGAGGGCAGGGCTAGGTTTGTCACAGCTTTCCCTGTGGTGGCTGCCTGCCAAGTACAGCTATGGAGTTAGCCGTGGGGTGTGAGGTGAGAAAGAGATTGCATGGTCTGGGTATTTTTTCCCCCCATCTTCCACTCTCTGGGGCAGATAATATTTGCCCTCAGTTTGGGTACATGGTCAGGAATGGATACAGCTGGGAGCAGATCTCCTGCTGCTGCACCAGGCTTTCAACTCAACTTGTCTCAATGGCATTGGGTTGAGAAGTCCTGAAGCCATCCTAAAATGTAATTTATAAATTTACTGGGATTTTTTTTTCTCACACCTCCCCATGCCCCCCCTCCCAGCTTGGAGATTTTGGTCCAGATTTTAAAAGCAAACACATAAAATAAATTTAGATTAGCAGGCAGACAGAAACAGAACATGGACTGCTTGAACATTATTGTGATAAGTTTCAAACATGCTTTTGACTTCTGCTGAGATTTTTAATATCTCTATAATTTAGTTGTTTGGATGGGGGTTTTTTTGCCATGGAGGTTTGATAAGAGCTAAGGGAACGGGCTCAGTTGATTTCAAAGACCCCTTTGACTTAGTTCTTCCTTTTATGTTTCTTGGCGATGCCAAAATTAATCTTCATGCTTCTCTTCTCTTTCTTCTGTGTAGGTTTTCTCCAGAGGCAGCTTCAAGAAGAGGACTAAGCACAGCAGAAATGAATGCAGTGGAAGCTATTCACAGAGCAGTAGAATTTAATCCACATGTGCCAAAAGTGAGTTGTTGTGAATCTCTATTACTATTTGGTATAAGAATCAAAACTTAATTGCCAAATGGTGTCTCCTCATATGAAAAAAAAATCTAATCCAGTCACTTAGAGCAACATTCTCTTTTGTCTCCGACTTTTGCCATCTTTTCTCCTCATTCATAATTAATTTTTTGGATGTCCTCTACATTTCTTGTCGTGCTTTTAATCAAATATAATGCTGACAGAAATATGCACACAACTTTTGATTATTGACATGTAGCATTAAGTTGGGAATAAAATTCAATTCTCTTGGTTTTTCTTCTGAATAAACATGGGTGAGCTTGTCAGCGTAGTTTTAGACAGCTCTTGGCTTACTCATAAGATTTAAAGAGTTCAATAGAGATAAAAAAAAATACAATCCCATAGTTGCATCCTATCTGCTGGGCCAGTGATCACCTGCCATTATTGGAAGCCAAAGTAGTCATAAGTTATTTTTCAGGGAGGAACTTTGGCAAAACAAGAAGGATGTGGCCGGGGAAGAATGTGACTTCATTTTAACAATCATAGGATCAGAAATGAAATAGGGATGGATACAATATGGCAAACAATGAAGAGAAGAAATTGTAGTTGGCAGTCAGGTTTCATTTTAATTTCCCAAAGTGGTGTTTAGAGAACTTCCAAGATCACAAATCTCTCCATTCTCAAGATCTTGGCTCGCACTGGATTCCATCCCCTTTTGGATGGCTATTGTTACAGCTAAAATGTATTTTGATAAATCTTGTGTTTTTAGTAATAAATCATTTATCTAATGTGATGCATCTTCTTGATGCTGAAGCTTTTGCATTAGGCCAGCATTTGTAAACTCACCTGCTTGACATATATATATAAAATAATTTCTGTGCAATTGTATTTTTCCCTTTTTCTTCTGTAATACAATCTTCCAGGTCTGTCTTCTGTCTTTGTCACTCAGTTGCACCAACTACAGTAGCCCAAATCTTCCCATAGATCTTTTTAAACCTCAGGATCTGTTTTTTTTTAAATTTGAGTAATACTTCCTGTGTTCCTCCTCTTCTTTCAAACTTTTATGGGACTTTCCAGCTTTAGCTATTAAGACTTTTCACAAGTGATGGGTTGTTTTTTTTTCATTTCCTTGTTCTTTTAATCAGAATGTAAAACTCTTTTAGGTGGCTGGTCAATTCAACTAGAAATGTGAATTTAAAACCTCTGCTCCATTATTCATGTTACATAAGTAAGAGTCAGAATTTCACAATGTGAGTTGTTCTGAAATTTACTTATAAAGCTATCCTTAAAAGGTTTGTTTGTTGTTCGTTTTATATGCTGGCCTTCATACTGCAAAAAGAAGAGGGGAATTAAAGTGCTTCACTAACACTATTTCCTTTTCTGTATTTGACCCATAATATAGTTTAGAAGAAGACTCAAAATATGTGAGATTGAGATAGAGATTTATTAGATTTATATGCCGCCCTTCTGTCTTCTCACTCAGAATTTTTCAAGTTTTGTGCATGTTATCATGATATGTTTTTTTACGAATTACGATATTACATCTCTGTAAACCACCTGGTGTTGTGGAAATGAGTAGCATACCATATATATAAGCAGCAAGTACACTGAGAATAAATATGGTGAGAAGTCAAAGCTCAGAACCAGTTTGCACCAGCATCCAAGGCCAGGAACCCTGAGAAAGAATATGGATTACCCCAAAACATTTCAGCATTCTCAAAACACTTTGGCGCGTTCCGATTGGCTGAACACAGACTGTTATGGGGGACGGGGGGGCTCGGATTAAGGGAAATTTTTCTGTATCTTTTGTTTGCAGGAAACCCCGACTAGCTTGACTTTACTGCAGCCATGGTCCCTCGGGAAAAAGGAAGAGTGGGAAGAGAAGCCCAAGGGAGAGACACTTACCCCGGCTATAGTAGCAACAACAGTGCAATGGAGAGACACTAGCCCTGGGCTTAAAGTTCAACAGAGACCCAAAGAAGTTGGGGTTCTTCCTAGTGCATGTCTGGTCATACATGCAAGAGTATGGTCCAGAAATGGCCACCAAAAGGGCCAAGGTGCAGTGCGTGACCATGGCATTGGAGGGTACCACAGATGAACAGATAGTCATCCTCCACAATGATGCCTCAGAGATGAGAAACTTTGACTACTTCATGGCTACCCTTTGGAAGACCTCTTAGCCGATTGCAAAGCCAGAGACCACATAAAAACCATCAGCCAAGGGAGCAAGGAAGACACTGAGTACACCCAAGAGTTTTGCAACCTGGCTTGCTAACTGGCCAGAAGATGGTTCGGATGCTTCTAAGATGGGTTAAGCAACAAAGTCTACAACACCTGTATCTCTAGGGCTGCCCCCCCACACCCTCCATGGCTGATATGTCCTAGCAGAAGAAGTAGAAATTGACCTGGCACAATCCAAATACTGGCTGAGCCCTGGGTAGTGAACATCCTTCCCTGAAACAAAAGAGGTCCAAAACCGCCAGCATTTGAGCAGACCGATGATTCTCTGGCTGCTTCAGGTGTGGGAAAGAGGGGCAGTCAGCTGCTGACTGCTGAGCTTCATACACAACCCAGAAGGCAATTTTGACTCCTGCCAAAAAAATTTGCAAAATTGCCACAGAGAACGCACAAGACAGTCCTGAAGGGAATAGAGGTTGTAGAGTGCACCCCATCCCCCAAAGATGGTGAGAGAACGCCAACTGGCCAATGGACAGTCCCGCAGGAAGCAAATCAAAGAGACGCCTAGAGCACCAATGGAGATCCAGTAAATCCGAATCGAACCGAGCACTTTTAACATCTTGCATCAGAGAGTACATCCGGGCAATCAGGACGTCAAAGAGAACTCACATTGCCTCTCTGATTGCTTCCGCTGAGTCGCACCCAGCCGCCCTGTTCAGGATAACCCGTTCCCTCCTAAATAGGAGGGATACGGGTGATCCTTTGCAGGGCAGGGCTGAGGATTACGTCCAATTCCTCGCGGACAAAGTTGCTCGGTTTCGGGCGGACCTGGACTCCAATTCTGCAGAACCAGCCGAGGCACAAGGGATAATCTGGTAGGTCATCGCTGGGTTGATTTTCAGGCTGTTACCCCTGAGGATGTGGACAAGGCCATGAGAGCTGTAGGTGCCTCCACATGCGTGCTGGACCCGTGCCCCTCCTGGCTGGTTGTTAACAGCAGGGAGGTGACACGGGGCTGGGTCCAGGCAGTTGTTGCCGCCTCCTTACGGGAGGGGGTCCTTCCCCCCGCTTTAAAGGCGGCGGTGGTGAGACCCCTCCTGAAGAAACCATCTTTGGATCCAGCTGTTTTAAACAACTACCATCCAGTCTCCAACCTCCCCTTTGTGGGGAAGGTTGTCGAGAAGGTGGTGGCCTTTCAGCTCCAGCGGTCCTTGGAGGAAGCCAGTTATCTTGATCCATTCCAGTCAGGCTTCAGGCCTGGCTACAGCACAGAAACCGCTTTGGTCGCATTGACCGATGATCTCTGGAAAGCCAGGGATAGAGGCCACGCCTCCATCCTGGTACTCCTTGACCTCTCTGCGGCTTTCGATACCATCGACCATGGTATCCTTCTGCAACGACTGCGGGAGGTGGGGGTGGGAGGCACTGTTTTACGGTGGTTCTCCTCTTACCTCTCGGACAGGTCACAGTCGGTGTTAGTCGGAGGGCAGAGATCGACCCCCAGGCCCCTAACATATGGGGTGCCACAGGGTTCGGTCCTGTCCCCCCTTCTTTTTAATATCTACATGAAACCGCTGGGCGAGATCATTCGACGGCACGGGATAAAATACCACCAGTATGCGGACGATACACAGTTGTATCTGTCCGCCCCGTGCCAACTCAATGAAGCGATGGACATGATGAGCCAGGGCCTCGAAGCTGTTAGAGACTGGATGGGGGTTAACAAGCTTGTACTCAATCCAGATAAGACCGAGTGGCTGTTGTGCTT
This sequence comes from Thamnophis elegans, assembly GCF_009769535.1. NCBI lineage: Eukaryota > Metazoa > Chordata > Lepidosauria > Squamata > Natricidae > Thamnophis > Thamnophis elegans. The sequence continues at coordinate 58,522,683 of NC_045547.1, forward strand.
CCCTCCCACTAATTGGCCAAGTGTTCCATCTCTCAGGCTGGGGGGTCAAATACTACGCCCCTCAGACAGGGTCCGCAACTTGGGAGTCCTCCTGGACCCACAGCTGACCTTTGAACACCATTTGCCAGCAGTGAGAAGGGGGGCATTTGCCCAGGTTCGCCTGGTGCACCAGTTGCGTCCCTACCTGAACCGGGAGGCTCTCACAACAGTCACTCGTGCCCTTGTGACCTCTAGGCTGGAATACTGCAATGTGCTCTACATGGGGCTGCCCTTGAAGAGTATTCGGCAGCTTCAGCTGGTCCAGAATGCAGCTGCACGAGCGATCGTGGGTGCACCTCGTTTCACCCACGTAAGACCTATCCTCCGCGAGCTGCACTGGCTGCCTGTTGATCTCCAGGTACGCTTCAAGGTGCTAGTTGTCACCTACAAAGCCCTTCATGGTATTGGATCTGGGTACTTGAGAGACCGCCTACTGCCAATTACCTCCACTAGACCAATTAGATCCCACAGACTAGGCCTCCTCCGAATTCCATCAGCCGGCCAGTGTCGATTGGCGACTACCCGGAGGAGGGCCTTCTCTGTGGCTGCTCCGACCCTCTGGAACCAACTCCCCGTGGAGATTCGTACCCTCACCACCCTCCAGACCTTCCGCGTAGCTCTTAAGTCCTGGCTGTCCCGACAGGCCTGGGGCTAAAGACTCCAACCCCACTCGAATAGTATGACTGTTGTGCTTTTTTAATGATGTATTGTCTTCATGTTTGTAACTTGTTTGTCCTTCCCTCCCCCTGAATTGTGAGCCTCCCTGAGTCCCCTCAGGGAAAAGGGCGGCATACAAATAAAGTATCTATAAATCAGACTACAATGATGAACCCTTGGAAAGTCATCTGGGCAACCCAGTGACCATCCCCATAGACCTGGTGGTTCAATCCTTGGCTTGCAAAGGGAGGCTAGTAGCCTCTTGGACTTGGGTGCACCAGATGTCTAGTTAACCTTGCCCTGGTTGAGAAACTGGGCATGAGATTCAGACATGTTAAAGTGCCCATAGCTTTTTGCCAGTTGGATGGCTCAGTGGCCAGCAACATTTATCACTGAGCCAATAGAGGTGAGGATGGGCGCACACAGTGACCCTGAGCTTTATTGTGGCCCCTGGCATGGAGAAACCCCTTGTTTTAGGACCCTCTTGACTTCTGAAGTGGAAGCCCTGTGTGAACTGGAGGAAGGAGTTGCTAAAGATCCAGTGGGCCAGCTGCAAAGGAGGAAGGGAGAAGGACCATAAAAATCCTACTCTTAAGCTGCTGCGGGCAAAACCAAAAAGTGAGGTGGGAGCAGCTGCCAAAGACCGGCCCTAAGGCAATCATACAGGGCGTGTTCAGTGAAAAGAAGTCACACTCCCACCTCACCAGCCAACCGCTTGTTCCATAGAAATCTTACTGTGGGCCAAACTATCCAAACCTAAGCTGTATGCCCTGACCCCTGGGAATTGGAGGAACTACGCACTTTTATAGAGAAAAACCTGAAGCATTGTTTCATACAGCCCACCAGACTGAGGGTAGCTGCCTTGTTACTATTTAGGGAAAAGAAGGATGGGTCCCTTTGTTGGTGTTGTGACTATCGGGGTTTGATGCTGTCTGCGTGGAAAATGTCTCCCCATCCCCTTGATGAAGGACATTCTAGCCCATTTGGCCAAGGGGAAGGTCTTCACTAAATTGGATTTGCAGGAGGCACACTGCCAGGTTCTGTTCTGTTCTGTTTATTCTCCCAAGGACTCAGGGCGACGTACAACATTTAAAAAAAACACATATTACAAAAGTTAAAAAATAAATAGAGTATCCAAAAAACAAACCCAATTAAGATTAACAATAACATTTAAAATTTGATTAAAATTAACAATAATCAATCATTTATTTTATTTTGTTCAGGCCAGGCTGGCTTGCTGAAAAGCCAACTTTTTAGGGTGCGCCGGAAGGACCGGAGGTCGGAGATTATAAGAAGCTCTGAGGGCAGCTCATTCCAGAGGGAAGGCTCTCCCACAGAGAAGGCTCTCCCCCTGGGGGTCACTAGCCGACACTCTCTGGCTGACGGCACCCTGAGGAGGCCAACTGTGAGGGATCGCACTGGACGGTGGGAGGCTACTGGTGGCTGTAGGTGGTCTCGCAGGTATCATGGGCCTAAGCCATGGAGTGCTTTAAAGGTCATAATTAGTACCTTGAATTGCACCCGGAAGACAACAGACAACTAGTGCAGGACGCCTAAAAGGGGCACAACATGGGAGCACCTAGGTACCCCCATGATAACCTGCACAGCCCCATGTAGATCCTAACCCCAGGTTAGGATCAAGGCAGAGATGAGTGGAAAATGGTTTTCAGTTGCCACTAGAATGTTTCAAATTCTGAGTCTTCCCTTTTGGTCTCCACGGGGGCCCTGTTGTGTTCATGCAGATAAGAAACAAAGTGCTGCATGAGCACCTGAAAAGGGAGAGCTAGTCTACCGGATGATGCTTTATTCTACACTGAGAAAATGGCAGAACATATAAAACTAGTAAGCTGTGATCGAAAAAACTTTGAGTGGCCAAACTATATGCCAAGTTATCAAAATGTGAATTTCATCAGAGTAAAATTAATTACCTGGACTACTGCATTTCCCATGAGGGATAGAGATGGACCCTGAAAAGGTGCAGGTAGTATTAGAGTGGACTCGTCCCTGCACCTCGAAGCAACTACAATGCTTCCTGGGTTTTGTGAACTTTTGCCACCAATTCATTCCCTTGTTTACCCAGATGGCCCTCCCCATCATCAACCTGCTAAAGACAAAAGGGGAGGGAAAGTCCAAGCCCAGCCAGCCACTTAAATGGACTATGCAATAACAAGCCACATTAAAAAAACTTAAGTGCCTGTTTGTGGCGGAGCCGGTGTTGAAACACCCAGAGCCCAATGCTCCCTTCATCATTCAGACTGATGCCAATGATGTAGCAGTGGGCATGGTTTTTCTGCAGGAAAAAAAGCAGGGGATCCTACAGCCATGCGCCTGCACTTTTACATAATTTAACGAGACAGAAAGTGGAATGGGCAGTTTTGGAGAAGGAAGCCTATGTGGTGCACTGGGCTCTCTAACTTGGAGCCATTTCCTAGCAGGAGGGAAAAACCCCATTTGAAATATGGACTGACCATAAGAATCTGGAGGCACTAACCCCAACCTACTCTGGAGGTTATTGCTCAAACAAGTTTGTTGGACTCAGTACTTTAACTGCTTCCTCCCAGGGGGACGAAAAATTCATAGTAGATGCTTTATGCAGTCTGTTGCAATACAATAATAGTTCAAAGCCAGAGGTGATTAGGGTAGTTATCCACTTCCTGGGCACAGGCCAAAATGAAAACCAAAATATCCAGTGATCTAAAGGGTGTGTTAAAAGCAGCTTTGGAGGAAAAGAAAGGGTGAATGTACAATGTAAGATGGTCTAGCTAGAGTAGGGGCCAAGCTATACATACCATAGAGCCAACAGTTAATGGTTCTACACAAAAGCCATGAATCAAAAGTGCTTCAGCTTTGTAAAAACTCTACACCTTATCAAGTGGCAATTTTGGTCCCCATCACTGAAGAAGGTCATAAGGAGTTATGTAGCTGCCCTATTTGTGCCTCCACCAAGAAGTGACAAGGGAAGACACAAGGGATTCTCCAGCCAATAGCAGAACCTAAAGCCACATGGAAAGAGATATCAATGGATTTTATAGTAGAACTGCCCGAAAGTTCGGGCAATAGAGTAATTTGGGTGATAACTGACTTGTTTTCCAAACAAGTGCACTTTATACTCTGTCAAAAATATCCCCTCTGCTCGCACATTGGCTAAGCTTTTCATGCAGCACATCCACCAGCTGCATAGTGCTTTAGCAAGAATAATCTCAGATTGCAGAGTCCAATTCATGTCACAGTTTTGGCAGGAGTCCCTAAAACTCTTGGGGACCACTTGGGCTCAGCTCCTCGCATCATCGGGCTACTAATGGTGTCTGTGAATGTAAAAACGGGTGTTTCATTATCTGTTGGAGCAGTATCTCAGTTGCTACATTAATTACTAACAAGACAATTGGGAAAACTTTTTCCTTTTCACTGGAGTCACCTAGAATAATTCAACAGCACCAGGTTAATTCCATTTAAAGTGGCCACAGGACAGGACTTTGTATCCATCCCTGAGGTGCCTTAGGCCCCCCCCGATCACTGAAAGAGTAGGTCACCCTACTACAGAATATCTGGCTGGTAGCCAAGGACTTTATAGTGGGAGAAAAGGTCTATGTATCTACCAAATTCTTACAATCTAGACCACTGTCCAAAAAATTGGGCCCAAAATATGTTGGATCTTTGTTAAGTATATCTCCTTTTGGGGACTAGAGTTGAATAGCAGAAGGTAGCAAGGAATGTGCTGCTGAATAGTCACACTATCAATCACAGCTGCCCAAGTTAAAACAAGGATAACTTTACTTGTGTTAACAGAAATAAAGTAGGATAAACATTCTCTAAAACAAGTGATAAGTAGTCTTGAACTATATACACAGCCTATGACACAACATGTTGGTTTACAGATGCTCAACTCACGATTCACCATGTAGACAGGTAACTAACATACAGAGTAACCACCATCCAATATACAGTATTCAACTCCAATAACAAGCACGGAGAACATACAGGAACAACCAGGAACAACCAGTAGTAATTCCTACTCCCTCTTATGGCTGATTAACCCAAGACTAGGATTACATCCCTAACATTCTCCCCCTTGGGTTGCCAATGTATATATACATACCTCACATTCTTAGTCCATAGTCATCACAACACTTGTGTTTTATAGCACCTTGTGCCTTAGTGAAATAGTCAGCTATATTGTGTTCAGACATACAATATTCCAATACAATCATTTTACTCTGAATACTCTGTCACATATTCAGATATCGCAAGTCCGTATGTTTAGTTCTGGTTTTTACTGCAAGATTTGTAGCCAGCTGCATAGCTGCCTGGTTGTCCTCATGAACAATGATCGGCTCTATTTCAGTAATCCCATATCTATTAACAATTGTTTATAACAAATTATGTCTGTACATAATAATGATAAACAGGAAAATTCAGCCTCCATTGTTGATAGGCTATTGTGTTTTTGCCTAATAGACCTCCATCCAATTAGTGCTTTACCTAAAATCACAACAATACCAGAAGTTGACTTCTGTGTATTAATATCTGTGGCGAAACTTGCATCGGCATAGGTTGACAACCTAAAATCATCAGTAGGTTCTAGATACAACACATAATACATTGTGTGTTTCAAATATCTTAATATTCTTTTCACAGCTTGCCAGTGTCTTTCAGTTGGTTCTGTGCTGAATCTGGCTAACTGGTTCACGCTATATGATATATCAAGTCTCAACCAGTTGCTGAGATAGGACAAACTACCAATCAATGATTGATGCAATCCTTTATCAAAATAGGACTCTTTACATCAACATTGCTAAACTCCTGACTCATCAGGGTTTTTGATGGTTTACATAATTCCATCCTAAAATTCTTAAGTAACTGATTAATCTTCTCTGTTTGCGATATTTTAAATCTTCCTCTTGTTTTTACTATTCTCAATCCGAGATACTGCCGAATCTCTTCAAGATTTTTAATATTAAATTGCTTCTATAAAAGTGAAATGATTCTAATAGCCTTTTGTTCAGTTTTTGTTACTACGGCTATATCGTCAGTAAATAATAGTAATAATGAAACTGTGCCATTGTTATTATTTTTAAACAAACAAGGATTAGCCATACCAGCCTTAAACCCTATTTTAGTCAATGCTTTAACTATACACTGATTCCACTCGAATTCTGATTGCTTCAAGCCATAAAGACTCTTCTTCAATCTCCAGCAATCAGTAATTTCTACGGCTTTCAACCCCAATGGCCTTTTCATGTATATGGTATGCTGCAGCGGTGCATGCAGATATGCAGTTTCCACATCCAAATGGTACACTACATACTTCTGTTTCACTGCCCATACTAATGCTGCGCACAATGTGGTTGCTTTCAAACTAGGAGCAAAAACTTCATCGTAGTCATTAGCTGACTGATCAAATCCCTGAGCAACCAACCTAGCTTTATACGTTACAGTCCCATCCATTCCAGTTTTAAGTTTATATATCCATTTGCAGCCTGTTGCGTGTTTACCTGAAGGTAATTGAGCATTTTCAAACACTCCTAGATCCTGCAATGACTTAAATTCCCTATCCATTGCAGATTGCCATACCTTTTGATCCTCAGTGGGATATATAGTCATTTCATGGTAGGTAGCAGGCACCTTGTTCACCTGACATGCAATAGATGCCTGATATCTGTCAGGTGGCCGAGTTACTCAAGTTGAACGTCTGGATAACTCAGGGCTTATAGGTGGACTATCCTGTTGAACGTCCTCCTGCTTTATTACCTCCTCCTCCTGAGTAGACACCTTCCCTTCATCACTTGATTGTGGTATTTCTATCCTATTCTCATGGTCTACTTGGGTCTAAATGACTACTTCATCATTGATTTCTAGTCTATTCCACCCAACATTCTCTAGAAATTTAGCATTAGCACTATGGTACACCTTAGTTGTGCCTTGCTCCCAAAACCTATATGATCTGTGGTTAGAGTTATAACCCACGAATATTAATTGTCGAGCTTGATGTTGTCCCTTTAGCCTAACTTGTGCAGGAATATGAACCCATGCAGGAGCTCTGAACGTGTGTAGGTAGCTAAGGTCAGGTTTCTTGCCATGCCACCTAGTAAATGGTAATTCACCAGTAGATGCATTAACTACGTTGTTAAGAATATAGTTGTCACACATCATTGCCTCCCCCCATAGTTCGTCTGAATCTGACAACATTGTCCGTACCATTGTCTGTAATGACTGTCCTCTCTGTTCCACAAACGCATTATGTTGTGGCCTATAAGGAGCGGCACGTTTATGCTCAATTTCAGTTTGCTTAAGCATAGTTTGAAAACTCTGGTTTATAAATTCAGTTCCATTATCAGTTACAATGGTAACTATTTTAAGTTTTGTTTTCCTCTCAGCAAATTTCATCCAGTTATAAAATGCTGGAACGTTTCTGTTTTGTCCTTTAGTAAATAGCAGAAACCATATCTAGAATAGTGGTCCATAATATTTAATACATAACGAGCACCTCCGATACTTTGTTTCATAGGACCAATTAAATCGGCAAATACAACCTCTAAAGGTTTCTTAGTTTTAAAACCGTTCAGTCTGTTTGCAGGAGTAGCCTTACTTTTTTCCTTATTGCAAACATTACAGTTTATATATTTATTACATGGCTTTAATTTAACTCCTTCTGCTAATTTAGCAGTTTGCTGTAATGCTTTAAAATTAATATGCCCCAGATGCCTATGTAACAAATGTACACATTCATCATGCGGTTTAACATTTGTATACCCCGAATTAACTACATGTGCATCAGACATTACATATAAACCATTTCTCAAATTAGCAGTAACCTTTGTACCTGCTTTCTCTATAATACATATATCTCCCCTAAATGTTATTGTGTAGCCAATATTGACTAAAGCTCTTACGGAAAGTAAATTAAACTTAAGTCTTGGCACATATAACATATGTAACTGCTCCTTTATACATACACAGTGTGCAGTACCTTCACCAGATGCCCTTAGCTTCCATCCGTTCGCCAAAGACCGCCTGCTGCCAATTACCTCCAATAGACCGATTAGATACCACAGATTAGGCCTCCTCCGAATTCCATCCGCCGGCCAATGCCGACTGGCGACTACCCGGAGGAGAGCCTTCTCTGTGGTTGCTCCGACCCTCTGGAACGAACTCCCTGTGGAGATTCGAACCCTCACCACCCTCCAGGCCTTCCGCAAAGCCCTTAAAACCTGGCTGTTCCGACAGGCCTGGGGCTAAAGAGCTGTTGCCCCCCATCTTGAATGGTATGACTGTTGTGTGTTTTTAATTTATGTATTGTTATGTTTCATCTTTTTATTTCCTGTCTGTATCCCCCTTCCCTGATTTGAATTGTGAGCTGCCCTGAGTCCCCTTCGGGGGAAAAGGGCAGCATATAAATGTAATCAAATCAAATCAAATCAAAGACACATGTTGTCTGCTGAATGATGAAACAACGTAAATACTGCTCCAGAACAGAATTAGTCCTCTCACAAGCCCCATTAGTCTGAGGGTGGTGGGCGGAGCTTAAGCCCTGGGTGGATGGTGGTTACTCTGTATGTTAATCCGCTTAAGAAATTCCCTCCAGAACACGGAGGTGAACTGCACACCCTTATCCGAAATGATGCGGTCAGGCACCCCATGTAAGCGGTAAATGTGAGAGATGAACATTTTTGCGAGAGTCTTAGCAGATGGAATCTTGGGGCAAGAGATGAAGTGGACTTGTTTGGAGAAGAAGTTGGTGACCACCCAGATGACAGTGTGCCCCTGGCTCTCAGGGAGTTCGACAATGAAGTCCATAGAAATTTCCTTCCATGGGGCGACAGGGCGAGCCACAGTCTGGAGCAAACCCTGCGGTTTCCCTGGCGGGTGTTTAGCAGCAGCACAAATGGGACAACTGACCACATAAAGTTCAATGTCCTTTTTCAAAGGCCACCAAAACTGCCGTTTCACAAGATGCAGCATCTTCACGAAACCAAAATGCCCCACCAGGAATCATGAGCCCGTTGGAGAACCACCAGACGAAGAGATGCAGGGACGTAAAGTTTTGCCCCAATCCATGGCAAGTCATCCCTCATGGTGCATTCATTTACATGCTGCTGGAACCATTCATCATGAGTGAGGGCGTTCTTGAGATTGGAGAGAAAATCCTGGGACATCTCTACTTTAGAACGTGCCTGATGTCTAGTAACCACAGGAGCAGCAAGACTTGACGTGGGAATGATCGGCTGGACCACGCTGAGCTTTGAACAGTTGTACTGAGGAAGTCTGGACAAAGCATCAGCCATGAAGTTCTTACCACCCAGAATGTATTTCAGGGTGAAATTAAAACGATTGAAATGCTGAGCCCAGCGCATCTGCTTAGGAGAAAGTTTCCGGGGAGTTCTCAAAGCTTCTAAATTCTTATGGTCAGTCCACACCTCGAACGGGTGCTTAGCGCCTTCCAGAAAATGGCGCCATGTGGCCAAAGCCCAACGAACAGCAAACGCCTCCTTCTCCCAGATGGCCCAATGTCTTTCTGTGTCAGTGAGTTTGCAAGAGGTGTATGTGCAGGGTTGCAAGTTACCTTGATCATTGGCCTGAAGCAACACGGCCCCTACCGCCACGTCGCTGGCATCAGCCTGAACCACAAATGGTGTGTCCATGTCCGGGTACTTCAGGACGGTTCCTCGGCAAAAAGTCATTTTAATTTCTTGAAGGCAGCTTGACATTCCATGGTCCAATCCAATGGCTTGCTAGGTCTGGGTTTCAGCCCACCTTTAGACTTCAATAGGTTAGTAATGGGAAGAGCTATCTTAGCAAAAGAAGGGATGAACTGGCGATAGAAATTGGCAAATCCCAAAAATTTCTGCAACTGCCTGCGTGTACAAGGGGCCTCCCACTCAGTGACTGCTTTGACCTTAGCGGGGTCCATCTCCACACTTGCGTGGGAGATATGATAGCCTAGGTAGTCCACCTTCTCTTGATGGAATTCACATTTGGACAATTTGGCATAAAGCTCCGCGGCTCGAAGCTTCTTCAGCACTGTATGAACCAGCTTTACGTGTTCCTCACATGTTTGCGTGTAAATAAGGATATCATCTAAATATACGATAACGCCTTTGTAAAGATGGTCATGCAACACCTCATTAATCAATTGCATGAAAACCGTAGGCGCCCCCTGCAGCCCAAATGGCATCACACGGAACTGGAAACAGCCAAGGGGACAGTTGAAAGCTGTTTTCCACTCGTCTCCCTCCTTAATACAGACTCTATAGTATGCTTCCCACAAATCCAGTTTATTAAAAATGCGGCCCTGTCCAGTTGGGCCAGCATGTCCTTCATCAGTAGTAACGGATAGAGGTTCTGGGCAGAGATAATATTTAAATTTTTGAAATTAACACATAAACTGAGAGAGCTATCTTTCTTTTCTCTGAATAGCACAGGAGCTGCCACCTTGTGTCTAGCCGGTTCAATGAAACCCCTCTCCAAGTTCTTGTCAATGAATTTCCTCATTTCCTCCATCTCCCTAGGAGACATAGAATATATCTGGGACTTGGGAAGCGTCACTCCAGACAAAATATCAATGGTGCAATCAGTGGGTCTGTGGGGGGGGGAGCTTATCAGAAGATTTCTCACTAAATACTCCTCTCAGATCCCAATATTCCTTCGGAATTTTCTCTTCCCCTTCGATCATCTCCTGCCCCCTGGCTGCCAAAGTGGGGTTGGAATCAGCAGGGTCTGGGGTCTCAACCTCCCTTTCAGGGGTCGTGCTAGTGCGAATGCATAACCACCCCTTCCTCCAGTTAATGCAAGGGTTCCATTTACGAAGCGAGGGGAGTCCTAAAATAAGGGGCTGGTCCATGCCAGGTGCCACAATAAAAGTGATTAATTCTTGATGGGACCTCATCTTCATCTCTAAAGGCTCAGTAGAAAAATGAGCAGGGCCCCCTCCCGCACTAGAACCATCAATTTGGCAAAAAACAATAGGGGTTTTTAAAGTCCTCAACTTCAAACCCAGTTTTTCCACCATTGCCAGACTAATCATACAGCGAGAACAGCCAGAATCCAGCAGAGCTAAAAGCTTTTCAGTCTCGCCAGCAGGTGGCACCCTTAGTTCAATAGGGATCAGCATGCGGCCTTTGTTTAAACTCACCCAACGATGCAAGCGGTCGTCATCTGATTCGTCAGACGAGCTGGAGCTAACGTCACCCTCCTCCTTCTCCGGCAGGAAATTCTGGGGGACACTTTCAGCAGTGCACGCAGCCACTCTCTTCTTGCCCGGGGCCTTGCTTGCCCTCCCCTCTCTTCTGGGAGGGGGTGGAGCAGTCTGAGCCATTTTAACGCGGCAATTCATGGCGCGATGGCCTTCCTTTCTGCAGCGGAAGCACGTGAAAGGCTTGGCCTTGCCGGCGAAGCTTCCCTTCCCTTCCCTTCACTTCTGGCGCAGGGGGGGCTTTTTGGGGCGATGGGGGGGGGGGCGATTTCTCCGCTTCTCCCTCTTTCATGCATTGAAGTCTGGCCAAATCTAACTCAACATCTGCTGCGTGTTCATACCAAACAGTCACTCGGCGGGGAAGGTGTCTGTTAACACACTGTTGGTAATTTTTTTTCATTCAACCCTCCAGCGAATTGATCTAACAAAGCGTCTTCTGACCATCCCCTCATATAGGCTGACAGCTGTTGAAACTCCTGAATGTACTCAGCCACCGGTCTATTTCCCTACTTTAGGGCCATAAATTTCACCTTCCCGTGTTTCTCAATCAGCGGGTCATCAAACCTCCTCTTCATTGCAGCCATAAATTCCTCAGGAGAGGGGAATTGCATTGGTGTAAGCCCACCATTCATTCGGCCGCTTTTTCCTCCAATGAGAGTAAAACCATCCTTACTCTCATATCATCAGTTTCTAAATCCGGGCCATAAATCTCCATATAGTTCCAGACCTGTATGATAAACAACCCTAAATTTTTTGGATCGCCATTATATTTTACTGTTAAGGGAGGGACTTTTGCCATTTGGCGTCGCCTGGGGCCCCCCTACTCTTTGAGCGGCCCTAGCTGGGTGGGAGGCTGATTCTGGGTTTCCTTGCTCCCAACCCCCTTCGGCCTCTTCACCCTTCCTTAACCTGTGCATGGAGTACCTTTGCTCAAACTCTTCAGCTTGCTCCCTTTCCACTGCTCTTCTATGGCTCTTGCATTCAGACATAGCTTCCTCGAGGAGCCGCATGGCGTGGGACAATTTGTAATCCTCTTCCCCAGCGTCACCCCATTCTGCTGGGGTTTTTTTCGGTCTACTTCTCGTGACTCCCGCATCCAACTCCTCCGACTCCTCTTTTTGTCCCACACCCAAAGTCCATCGGGGACGAACAGTAGGCTCTTCCACCCTTAGACCAGCCAGCCTTTCAGTTAAAGATGGTTCTGCTGCCGCCCCTTCAGTTTCCTCTTGATCACTCACATACAAAGACATTATTTTTCTTCTTGTGAGAACACCCCTCTCGGTAGGTTGTAGCTCCTGGTGGGGTGGAGGTGAGTCTTCACTTAATTGTCAGCCCTTCTTCATTCAAAAATCAGGAAAGAAAATCACAGGACTCCATTGGTAGAAATCAAGTGTACTTTTACTAATTATAAATGAATAGAAGCGAAGCTAAGCAAAGACTGGTTATTTAGGCGCGAAAGCGAATAATATATTGTATAATTCATTCCCCTCCCCTTGGCATCCTGTGCACAGTCCAATCATAATTCTCCCAATTGTCAGGTGTGAGATAACTTCAAAAGGCATCACCAGGATGGAATGCTAGTCCGTCGGCCTTGGCGGGAAACACTCCTCCACATGCGCAGTAAGGTGGATAGTTCAAAATCTAGAATCTTCCTCCAGCACAACAAAGAGTCCCCTCCCAAATACCATGCCCCCCTCCCCGTTTCAATGGCAGCCGAAGCAGCAGCAAAGTGGAGGCTGACACTGACATTTTGATGAAATTTCTAGTGAAGCACAGTGATGCTCCACTATCAATTATCCACAAATCGTGGGTTACTGGTGCATTTCCCGACTTAGCCAAATGAAGGTTAGTATTCTTCCTAGTTTCTCTGGTGTTCTGTGATTTCCCCTTTTTACAAAACCTAGCTATATGCCCCCTAGCACCTCAAGCAAAACATTTTCTAACAGTATATGCAGATGGAGCTAAACCCATGTTCTCAGGTTGTTTCTCTCTCATTTGTTCTCTTTCTACTCTTCTTCTTGACTCTTCCAACAGTCGCGAAGTCACATCATTTAATGTTAGGTCCTGTTGGGTTAGAACTTCAAACAATACAAATTCATCATAGCTTTCATCCAGCTAAGAAAGAGTAATGTAGACCTGGTGTAGCTCAGAAAAAGCCAACTCCTTTTCATGTAGCTCCTGGAAAACTGCTTTCATAAAGTTCAAATGAGCTAACATATCTCCACCTTTCTGGAGCCGTGTTCTGAACAGTTTACATGTAAAATAAATATGCGCACCCAAAGTGTCACGTACATAAATCCTCTTTAAAGTACCCCAACGCCTCGCAGTTGAGTCTTCACCACGAATATGAACCAGTTGTTGGTTAGCTAATGTTAGTCCAATGATACACATCGCTCGTTCATTGGCATGGTGAAACTCCACTATCTTCTTGGCATCATCATCATCCTGTGGATCCCAGGTAAGATACATCTGGCGGGTTCTGCAGAACATCCCATAGCCCTTCTCTACGCAAGAGCAGACTGCACTTTGTGGACAAGGAAACATAGTTTGTGCCACCCAACCGGATGACCAATGACAAATTTGTTGCTTGTTCGTGCGCCATCTTCATAGTTTGTTATCACAAACAGCTATCTGGATATGATAGTGTGCAGCGACTCCAGCTCCCCTATTGCTACTAATGGTACTCTGGGCCCATAACCAATGTTAAGTATATCTTCTTTAGGAGACTAGATTTGATTAGCAGAAGATAGCAAGGAATGTGCTGCTGAATAGTCACACTATCAATCATAGCCGCCGAAGTTAAAATGGTTAAAAAGGATAACTTTACTTGCATTAACAAAAATAAAGTAGGATAAACATTCTCCAAAACAAGTGATAAGTAGTCTTGAACTATATACACAGTCTATGACACAACACGTTGGTTTACAGATGCTCAACTCATGATTCACCATGTAGACAGTACTCAACTCCAATAACAAGCACTGAGAACATACAACTAGGAACAAACAGTAGTAGTTCCTACTCCCTCTTATGGCTGATTAAAGCAACAGCATCCAATCACATCTCACTTGAGCATTTAAGGTGACAGATATATATATATCCAACCCAAGACTAGGATTACCTCCCTAACAACCTTTCCACATAAAAAGGATTATTAACCCAGGGACTGTTGAACTTGAGCTAAATGCTCAGACTGGTTTACCCAATGTTTCATTGCAGCCTATTGAAACCAGAGATCACAACTTCCCTATGCCTTGAGTTATAACCACCCCTGAGTTGACCCCATTATGATCAAGGGAAAGCAACACTTTGATGTCAAGGACATTTTGGACTCCCATATACAATGGTAGCAAGGAAAGACTTCCCTTCCTCAGAGACTGAATGGGTCAATTCCCAACATATTAAAGCTTCCAGATTGGTTATCAAATTTCATGAACAGTACTCAGATAAACCTCCGTGAACTATTTGCTAATTAGAGACTTTCTGTTTGTCTGTCTGTCTCCTCTTTTTTTCCCCTGTCCAGGACTAATGTTTCTGTCAAGGGGGGGAAGAATGTCAGATCTGCCAATCTTGGCTTGGCACCCCAGTGGCATTCTGCCATCAAAGGCTAGAAGGGGGGAGGGAGGATAGATGGACAATAGAGCTGTGTGTATATGTGATGGAAAATAGGGAGAGGGGAATGACAGGTGATAAAGATCAGGGAAGTTTGGAATCAGTTTGTACCAGAATCCAATGCCAGGTACCCTAAGAAAGAATGTGGATTACCCAAAATGTCTCAGCATTCTCAAAACACTTTGGCGAGTTCCGATTGGCTGAAGAAAGACTGATCACAGGGGGAGGGCTGGGATGAGGGGAAACATTTTTGTATCTTTTGAGCATGGGAAACCCAGAGCTAGCTTGACTTTGCTGCAGCCAACATCTTTTTAATAAAAGAGCCTTTCATTTCAACCAAATGGAGTTGAGGGTCTTTCTTTTCTAAGGAATCAGATTGAGGAAGATATGACAGTATGCATAATTTTACCTTGACCTATATTTTGTAGAAAACTATTAACCCAATGTATGTTCTTGCAATGTCTTGTACAAAAGGTTTTTTGGATAATGCTTTGGATTTAAAAATAACTTTTCCTATATCTTTTAAAAGAGAGAGCTGTTTCTTGTTTTCTGCTATCTGTAAAGAGATTAAGAATATGGTACTTGCAATTTGCTGGTATATTTTAGCATTTAAGATATATGAGAAATTTATTATCAAAAGTAGTGGATGAAAATGTAGATAATAAAATTTTGCAGCTGAACAATATGCAGTACCGGGGGGGGGGGGGGACGGGACTGGAGTATACTTATATTTTCCTTTTATGTCTGGATTATGACTGTATGCTTGCTGTTTTTCTGTTATAGTATCTCCTAGAAATGAAAAGCTTAATATTACCCCCTGAACATATTTTGAAGCGAGGCGACAGTGAAGCAATTGCTTACGCTTTCTTTCACCTTCAGCATTGGAAAAGAGTTGAAGGGGCTCTGAATCTCTTACACTGTACGTGGGAAGGCAGTAAGTAGTTCACTTTCTTAGAAGCATTTGACAGGAAGTGAATGTTGAATGCTTTTAAATATTTTTCTTTGCAAAGTAGCACCTAAGTTAAAATTTCTTTCTGCTCAGTTCGAAGTACTATTTAATCATACAATGCCTGAGCATGTTTTTAGTTGAAACAATGTAATAATTTATACTGTGTTTTCCTGAAAATAAGACAGGGTCTTATTTTCTTTTGACCCACAAAATATGGCTTGGGCCTTATTATCAGGGGAGGGCTTATTATTTTGAGATTGCCGGGCGGCTGCTCCCTTGCGAGTGGGCTTCCAAAGAGCCGGCACAGCCTCAGGGGTGAAGCAGCCATGAGGTGACCACACTCATGAGCAGCCGCCCGGCAAACCCTCTCTCCAGCCGGGCAGAGCGCCATTCACTGACCTAGGAGGTATCCCTAAGGCGCCAGCCACATGGCACTCTGTGCGCCCCCCAGCTCCAGTGGCTTGGCACATTCGGGATAACCCCTGCATGGAGCTCTGCCTGGTTGGAGATGGTGATTGCGCGAGCGCCTGTTCCGCCCCCAGCTCGCATGCCTCCCAGCCTCACCATGTTTCAGGACAGGTCATATTTTCAGGAAAACATGGTATATAGATATGCTTGAGAAAAGCATCATAAGATCTTACCCCATTCTTTGAGCTTTTTTGCTGAGGTTGTTAAGCAAATAATTGCAGTTGTTAAGCAAGAAATCAACGTGACTGCAATTTGTGGCCTTCCCTGCTGGCTTTCCCATTGATTTCATTTGTTGGAAGCAGCCTGGAAGGTTACACATAGTGATCCCATGACTGTGCAACACTGATAATCATAAATGCACAATGGTTGCCAGGTGCCTCAATCACAGACATGTGACTGCAGGGACACTGAGACAGAAATGGAAGAGCCAGTCATAAATCACTTTTTCAGTATAGTCATATCTTTGGTGACCAAATGGTTAAGTTGACAACCTGTATACAATATAAGATATATGTCATTTGCACAATAGAAAAATATTGTCAGTAAGTTAGAAGACTTTTCTTAAGTTTACTAAATTAAATTGGAATACTCCAAATCAAGGCAGATGTAAATGCAGATCTGACCTGAATGCCTATTTTACTGGATAATGGCAGTTCCACAAATGGTCAACAGTCTTAAGAAACATGTTGCAGTTCAGTGCCAGACACCGGAACTCTTGCTGGAACTGCTCAGCTGGTAGCAGCATTTGACCAACTTTGAGCTTTAATTTTAAAGCTTTGAGCTTCAAGTAAACAGCATCACACTTGGATATACTTTGATGAAAGACTTCCAGGGAACACCAAGCCTATAGAGCAGATAGTTATTCAGAGTACACAGCAATGCAAAAGTAGCACCTTTCTGAAGTTACTTTAAATTTGTTGTTTTTTCTAGGATTGGGAGGGATTGAACCAGAAGCACTCCACAGCCTAATACAAATGTTTGCAATATTGCCCTAATGTTTGTTTACATCAAATATGTGTATTTTAGTAGAAGTATAATAGAATATACCAGTATCTATGGTTACACATTACTTAGAACATATTAATTCTAGGAGAGCTTTTGAGTAATACATTGCCTAAGACTGCTATTCCGTATCTTCCTGTAGTACGTATGGCTTCCACTCTTGTCTGCATGCATCTATTTCTAGTAGCTTTTAATTTTACACTTTCCAATTTAAAGTTAATGTTTGTTGTTTTCAAAAAGGCGGCTTGTATACTGCAGAATAAAGTCTTATCTCTAGAATTCCTTGGAACCCACATCCAAGAAGCAAGACTGCTGGGTACACCTGATTCATTTTGATATACACCTAGAAAAAAGTTAAGGATGTAGAGGAGATAGTGGTGAATTAATCTGTATCTTGACCATTCTCCTTGATGCAAGTATATAGATCTTCTATAGATGCATGTTTTGGAGCTCAGTTCACATTTCTCACTTGTTACGTAAACAGACCTGGTTAGCCATACTGACTAAGGATTATGGGAATTGAAAGGCCACACACCTGAAATCCATTAAATACAAGAAAGTTAATCTGTAGTCCTCAAAATTTGTTTTTTTCTTCTTTAGCTTTCAGAATGATCCCTTATCCTTTGGAAAAAGGGCACCTTTTTTATCCTTATCCCATTTGTACCGAAACAGCAGACAGAGAGCTTCTTCCATGTAAGTTTTGACACACACACACACACACACACACACCCATTTTATTTTTAAATAAGCAAGAACAATTTATCTGAATTAGGTCATAAACAAGGTTTCTGCTATGTAAATTGTATCAAGATTTTGTTACATTGAGTATTAACTAAAGGCTTGCAAGCCAAATCATGAAAACATCCAAATAAATTCAGTTGCCTTCTTCACAATATGCACAATCAGCTTTTTAATGAAAAAAGAAATTGGAGTTCTTCGAAGTCTTATGTGTAGCACAAACTGAATTAACTCTAGCTTCAAGAACCAACATTTTTCTTTTCCAACCCAAGTTGCAAATAAAAAGTTATATCTGACTTTAATTCCAGGTCAGCAGAGGAATTAACAAATTTAGCAAGTTTGTCTTTCAATCTAGGAGTACTGATTAAAATAATCATGGACTTGTGATCCAACTCAAACCTGGGTTACTACATCTCAGGCAGCAATAAATCGTACAAAACCAAATATTGATAAGCTTAATATTCCATTCTGAGAAGAAAGAGATTCAAGCTGGGATCTTTAATATGAAATTACCTTCCTTGAACAGAAATTCAATGAAGTATGTGTGTGCGTGTGTGAATTGCTTTGTTAAACAAATAAAAAGAACATTGGTGAAAAGATAAACATATCAAACATGATACTATATAAATATTAATAAAACATACAAATTAATAATTAGCAAAAACTAGATTAAGTATAGTCTGAAAAACAATTTTAATTGGTCTTTTTTTTTTTAAAAGGAGACAAGGATAACTGAATAATTTGATCAGGAGTTATTGTGTTCTTGAGATTAAGTCCAGGGTCCTTCCTCCTTTTCATACTTTGATGTTGTATTATTTTATTAATGCCTAATTTTTATTAGTTTAATAAAAGAAAAAGATATTTAATTATTAATAGCATACTATATTAAGTACAGTATAAAATTGTTAAGAATTATGGAGATTTATAATAAAAATAATTTTAGGAAATTTAACCAGATTCATTGAAATCTGTAACTCTGCTTAAAAGTGTTTCACTTTTTTTCTTATTATCATCTTCTTGGCAGCATTTCATGAAGTCTCTGTTTACCCCAAGAAAGAGCTTCCATTCTTTATTCTGTTCACTGCTGGATTATGTTCTTTCACGGCTATGTTGGCCCTTCTGACACATCAGTTCCCAGAACTAATGGGAGTTTTTGCAAAAGCAGTGAGTATCATGTCCTTGTTTGTTCATTTTTTTGATGGATGAAGGGGAGGGGTGAGTAAATGAATTATGGGATAACAGCTTTTTTTTAATCAGCAAGCACAACAGTTGCTGTTTTTTGCCATATGGAAACCATTTTACAAATCATTATTTGTCACTACATTTTAGCAATGAGTGGGAGGAATGTGATTTGAGTTAGAATGTTACTAATCTGTTGCCAGGGAACTTCCAATGCAAAAGGTATTTCAAATGAAATGAACATATGGTTAATTCAAAGAAACATACCACTTTTTAAACGTCTTGACAGGAGCACTTAAAATGTTATATTCACAAATGGGAAGAATACATGAGATCACATACAGTATTATTAATTAATGTTTATAAGTGGCATCATGTCAATAGTTCTCAATGTGAGACTTCTATTTACTGCATTTGATTTGATTTTGAGAGCAGTCAATTCCTTAACAAGTTTAAAAAAACAAGTTTAAAAAAACAAGTTTAAAAAAAACAAGTTTTAAAAAGAAAAAATCTGTGAACATATGAGATCATATATAATAGAATCAAGAGATTAAACACTACAACACAGTAAGGAAATATGTATAAGTCAGATAAAATGTACACTGGGATACAAATTCACTTACCACCTAAGCAAGGGAATAACAGGAATATATATTTTGTCCTGCTCTTGCTATTCTTTCATTCCATTTTTAGTGATAAATGATGTTTAAAAGGGGGGGGGGGAGGTGGGGAAGGCTGACATATTTTTATTCCTAACAAGCCCTATCAATTATCTTGCTCTTATGATCTGACCGAATGTTATTTTTTATTATCAGTTCCATTTCTGGCCATCCCATCACCACATTAAGAATCCATCAATCTATTCTTTATATTGTAAAAATTCTGTCACTGCATCTGTACATCAGCCTTCCCTACCTTCGTGTCCTTCTGAAGTAAGGAAATGAAAGTCCATAGTAAAGAATTCTGAAAGTTGCCTTAAGGGCACCATAAGAGAGATAAGAGGCAAATACGCAGTTACATGAGGCAAAAATCAGAACAAAACTATTGGGAAAGACAGTCTATGTTTCAGATGAGAATGATCTGTTTAATGAAGATAGGAACATTGGGTGAAAGAGCCCCATGATTAAAAAAAGTCATCAGAGAGGCCAACAGAGTACTGGAAAATCTAGTCATAACAGAAGAGAGATCTTCAAAGAGCCAAGGTGGCGCAGTGGTTAAATGCAGCACTGCAGGCTGACTGCTAGATCAGCAGTTCAGCGGTTCAAATCTCACCGGCTCAGGGTTGACTCAGCCTTCCATCCTTCCGAGGTAGGTAAAATGAGGACCCGGATTGTTGTTGGGGGCAATATGCTGACTCTGTAAACCGCTTAGAGAGGGCTGAAAGCCCTATGAAGCGGTATATAAGTCTACTGTTATTATTATTATTATTATTATTATTATTATTCAGTGAGTTGAAGAGGGCTTAAATCAACCATCAAAATATATCTGAAATATAAATTATTTCCTTTGTAGCATTCTATCTATAGAAAAGTCATTAGGACATTTTGTTCTGCAGATTAAATAATCTTTATACTAATATATTGATTTAAACCTATTTACTAAATAGATTAAAAATATTTCAAATGAAAACTTGTGTGTTATTCCAAGTTAGGTTAAGTGGTACAAATCAGATAACTATAACTCTTTTCTTGCAGTTTCTTAGTACTCTCTTTGCTCCCTTAAACTTTGTGATGGAAAAAGTGGAAAGCATCCTTCCTTCCAGTCTCTGGCATCAGCTAACAAGGATCTAAAGGAAAACAGTTCTCAATGACTGCCATATTTTCTGTGCCAACTCCCTGTTGACTACCAGAAAGCATGATTTCTTTTTTAGAAAAGAACCCATTTTAAGCTCTTCATAAATTGTCTGTTATCATACATTTTTGTTGTACAAAATACATTGATGTTTGATTCTATTTTGCTTTCAAGAAACAAAAAAATAAAAAAATAAACTTTTGTGTATGGCAACCATTTGATCTTGTTTTAATTCTCTTCTAGCTTCCATGAGGAATTGAGTGTCATAACTGAGTACTAGAACTGTCAATCAAAGTAGGAGAATACAGAACACCTCCTCCCAGGTTATATTCCAGAAGAGTAGGGAAGCTAAGGGCAGATTTAGAGGGTGGGGTGAAAGGATGCAACTAAGGAGAGCTGGGAGTTTAGGAAGACCTGTCAGAGGGAGGGTATTAAATATTTAGTTTCAAAGAAAGCAAGAAATATGTCTATAAATATGTGATGTTAAAGGAACTGGGTTATAAACTAATCTTAACCAATTTCCTTGTTTACAGATTACTACAAAGGGACTACAGTGTCCGGCAGGTTCTCATTTCTGAGTCATATTTAGTCAAATATATGAGAGAGATAAAAGGCTATTTCCAAACCAGGAAAGGGTTTAGTGGTAGCAGTAAAACCAATAAAGTTTTCAGAGATTATTTCCATTTTAATAGGATTTTTTGATTCTAACAATTTAAAAAAAAAATTAAAGGATGCCCACAACAGTAAGTATATACAAAACATACCAAAGGTGGGGTTAGAAGTTATGAAACAAAAAGAACAGCTGATAAGAGAATGAATAATACCAAACAAATGAGGTAAAATTTATCAGAAAACACATTAACTGTCAACTATAATTGGAAACATAGGCCCAGAAACAGGTTTTTGACACAAAAGGCAATCATGGCTCTAAAACTATACCAGTAAATAGGTCACCTTTATTAATACAATGTAGTTTTCCTAGTAAAAATGTCAGCTAGGAGGAAATGAGATTTGTTCATCATAAGAAAGTATATTGCAGGGTAGTGTATACAAGTGGGAGGAAGACAGATAAAACCCACCAGGAAATAATTACAAAGTCTGAAATGGAACTTTGGAATCCAGAGGAAGAAAGGAGACCCATTATGTGGTACGTGAGAAATACCAGCAGCCTTTGACTATAATTAGAACAAATATACAATAGACAGAGAAAATAATTATTTCAATCTACAGATCCTAAATTTAGATTTTAAAACATTTATTGTAATAGACCCAATGTTGGTGGTGATTTTAGGTATTGGAAAGCAGTGGAGCAATATTTTTATATTTGCATTTGACATCATTCCTGCTGACATTTTCCATTATAAAGCCCTCAAAATATTATTGACAAATATTGGGAAAATTTGTCTTAAAAGAAGTTAACCTGAAACAAAAACCTTACTAAAAGGTAATGGGCATGGTATTATGCATTTCCATTACTGTTTTATAGATATGAAAATGTTATATATAATATTCTGGAAATTATAGTAAAATGTAAAATCACACATGTAACTTGATTATCTGGATATAATTCAGTGACAAAAGCTAAAAGCAGCAATCAAACCATCCCCAGAACCCATTGGTTAAAATATAGTCCCCCAAATCAATATAACATAAAAGTAAATTATTCTTGTTTATAAAAAACAAGAATATGTGATAATAAAATTTGTGACTCTGGCAGAGTTTTATCCCAAGTGCAATCTAAGTTTCTATCAGTATTTTGTTAAACATTAATGAAATCCCTAAATTATTTTACTGTTATAACATACAAACCCAAAACATACAAAATAATTTTTTAAAAGAAAAAAAAAATATTGTAATAGAAATAAAAAGTCAACTATTTCTGAATCATACAGCAAGTGGGCTTGCCTTTATATGCTGTAGGTAAAAAGCCAGGAAAAAAGCTAATCTTTAGAACTTACAGCCATAAGAACAATTTCTTTCTAATGAAGAATCACCTTTAGTGGCATTGGAGGTAAAGTTGCGGGGGAAAAAAATTAAAAATAGCAATTGGATCAGAAGCTTTGAAGCCTGATTCCTTTTGTGGGTGTTGAGCTTGCACACATATACAAAAAGCAGGGCTTCAATTGTTTTGCTACACTCTTTAACTCCCAATGGACACTGCTGATAATATTCTGTATTTCATGAACCCAAAGATCATGAACTTCCAAGTTTTCAGTATTTCATTCAACATATTAATGTATATTAATATTATACATATACAATATTAACATATTAACAAAAAGCAAACATGAACAACACCAAACTAAAGACAAGCCAAAATAACATACTGTATGATAGATATCCCCTTTGTTACATTTTCATTATAAAAAAGTTGATATGTAATACAACTGGCTTTCTACTCAAAAGCTCAAGTCCAATTTTTTTACAATAATAAATGGAAAATGGTTGTTTATGTACAAGTAAAAGAGTAAGAGAAGGCTTCAACACAATAACCAGGAATTACATGGATGGAAAAACAAATGTGTGATTTTTTATTCCAGTCACTCTTGTTCCTTTTTCACATTTTTAGCCCTTTCCAGTTTTTTGCACATCCATTTTATCAAGGCATAGAATAATAGCGACTGAAACATTTCTAATCAGAAGGGGGTTAAACATCTAGCACAGCTAAGAACATCACATGCTATGAAAATTTGCAAGTTTGGCCAGTGTATCAAATTCTATGAGGAAAAAAAAACATTACTATACTACATCAAAAGATTGTCATGAAGTACATACATCCTATGTCCAATCAATGGTTATATAAAGAATCTTCCCTCGGGGCAAAAAAAGGCGAGATTATTATTGGCTAGAGTGGCATTCTCTTACACTGTGTAATTTTTTTCTATGCAATTCCCCAATCTCAGGCACATGAAAGTTGGTTTTCCTATAAAACCCATCCATAACTGATTTGGAAATAATGGAAAACCATTGAACCTGCTGTGGCATATGTATTACTTGAATATGTCATGCATTAAACAGTCAACTGAATTCATACATCTTTTTATAGACCATAATGAGCACCATTTCCTATGCTTATTTTATTAATCATATTTCTACACTGTTGTGATTAAGATATGTTCAGTATTTTACATAAAGCATCTAAGCATAAATAAGCAACTACAAAAATAAGTTGAAAATACAACATAAAGCACAAATAAACACAGAAACATTAAGAGAAAGCTTTCCAAAACAAAATTCTCCAAAAGAATATGATCTTCTCACGGAAAACGTGCCACATTATTGACACTATTACAGAACACTACCACTTAAACTCAGTCCCAGAAATATCTCAAAATGCAGGATTTGAAGCAGTTTCTTTTTTGTGTAACTTACTGATGGAAGTAGGTGATCCTGAAGGTACCCAGATAACAACCTATAAGGGTTATCATTGATCAATAACAGTACCTTAAGTTGGACCTGGGCATCAACTGGAATTAATGCGATATCCATAAATGCAATGACCTGTGCCATTGCATTTTGGACTAATGGTTGTTTCCAAGTGCTTTTTATTTGGTTTTGGTATTATTGAGTTATTGGACTAACTCCAATAAACTGGCTATGTGACTTTGGCCAGACATTCTCTCTCAGCCCAAATCACCTCACAGGATGGTTGTTGTGGGGAAAATAGGTGGATGAAGGTGTTTCAGGTATGTTCATCTTATTTATAAAAATAATAAAATGGCATAAGCATAAACTCCACAATTAACCATTTATTGTTAAAAATCCTGAACATAACTTAACATGGTATGATTTCTATTAACACTAAAGGTATCACTAAGATATTTTGATCTTGCTTTTAAAAATAAAACTCGGACAGGAAGTAAGCAAATCCAGACAAAAGTAACAATCTTGAATATTAACTTCTTATAGCAATGTCAGAATGCAAACTAAGCAAACTTGTGGCTATTGCAAAAAAAACATAAACAAGATCAAGGTTTACTTTATTTTTTGGATTTAAGTCACATCTTTCTTCTACTTAGTTTTCCTAAAATAAGACAACTTCCACAGACAGAAATCCATGAAGAGATATTAATAACAGTCAAATATTTTAGTATGAGAGAATAAGTTATTTCCAATCTTTTTGAAATATGGAAAAAAATATCTAATGATATATGGAGAGAAATAAAAGAACTCAACATACAGTTAATAGAACATTCATATTGGCAGTATAGGGATTACTTGGAGACATAGACTAATGAATAAAAATAGTACTTACTTAGTTACATTATTTGCATATCAATATGAATCTGAAACATACATATATTCATATGGATTTAAAATGTGAAAATCTAAGAATTGGGATTTATTGTAGTGATGACTAATATATGAAGGTAGACATTACAACTCAACTTCATGACTATTCTGAGGGACGCTGCCGTCACAAACACACCCTTTTTGGAATTTTAACAGTGAGAGGCAAATTGCTCGTTTCTGCTATAACCCCAAATCAAGTGTCAGAATATGATAGCAGAGTAAAAGTCAGCTGAATGACTTTGTACCAGGAGTGTATTTGTGCATATTTGCTTCCAATTCCTATCTCCACCCTTATATCTTGCAAAGAAAATTAGAAGCATCACACTACTTCCAATAGCATAATCTATTGGTGAAAGAGAGCTGTATGGCTAATTTAGAAATGGTGAAAATCAATGTACCTTTTAAAATTAAAACTTAAGAATTATATATCATGTTTTCCCCAAAATAAGACAGGGTCTTATTTTCTTTCAACCCCAAAATAAGTGCTTGGCCTTATTTTTGGGGAGACCTTATTATTTTTGAGGTACAGGAGGCGATGAGCGTGGTCACTTCATGGCTGCTGCTGTATTGCAGTATTTTGGGGGAGGGCTTATTTTAGTTCATGTGCTCAAAAGCCCAATTGGGCTTATTATCCAGGGAGGTCTTATTTTGAGGGAAACAGGGTAGCTTTATCAACTATAAATAAAATCTTATTTTAATTCAGTTTTTCTTTAGAGATAACTTGAAAATAAAGAAAACACAACCAGACCCAACCACAGATAGTACTGCTATTTTTAAAAAAGTTGTCTTCCATCTGCTGTATTCCACCAAAGATTGCACTCGGCAAGGATCATCATTCTGCCCATCTTGGAGCTGATAAAAGCGTATTGAATAGAAGAAGAAAATGTTAGAAATCTATACCACTATATTCCAGAAAAATTCAAATTTAGCCTTCTGTAACATTAAAGATCTTATTTAAATAGCAGAAACGCAGCATTGCAACTGCATATGCAAGCCTAAATTAATTTTGCTGTATCTGCTTACTGGCAATTCTGAATAGGAAAAGACTACCAAGTTTCCAAATTGCATGGTACTTTGTTTTTTATGTGTAATCCTTACTTACTGACTTTCTCATTTAGTGACCATTCATAGGTCTGTGAAACAAAGGAAAGCTGAATATAGTAAGCTCTTTCACTTAGCAATCACTTTTCTTAACAAAATTGACTGTCTCAGTTGTGACTGCTAGGATGTACTCTATAATGGCAAATTCTAGAATGTTAGAAATGACATGTTTGAACTCAGTCTACCAAATCTATTAATCCATTATTTATTTATTTATCAAATTTACAGACGGCTCATCTACCTCACAAAGTGACTGTGGGCTAAGTACTATTAAAATGTAACAACCCTACAACCTGAATGAATTCTTAGAAATGTGTTGATCTGTTGGTAATTATCATACGTACTCTATTCATAAAGGGGTATGTACCTTATTCATGACCATTTTCAGTTTTTCAGCCTCTGCAGTCAGATCTTCAGCACTCAAAATGAGTTCTTCACATACTCTAGCAAGACTATGGGGTGGACTCCATTCAAGAACCAACTAAGAAATTTAAAAAATATCTTAATTTACATATGAATTATATCTTCTTCGGGCTGAGGTATTCGGTGGTCAATGACAATCATATCAGTTATTACTACTGTGGCTTTAACTTTTTTATGCTGAGTTATGATAAGAGAAAGAGGACATATATATATATATATATGGACACATATCCATGGAAACATACATACATACATATATAGATACATACATACATATTTAGTGTCACAACCCTTGGTATGCCCAAATATGGGAGGAAGCTTACTGCTTCCATTCTCTGTCTATCGGCTGTGTCACAAGACACAAGACAAGACACATGGCTAGCTGATCTGAGCGAAATAGCTTGAAATAGATCTATACTAGTCTCCCTTTATTTATTTATCAGCACAAATACAACATATATATAGTTTCCATTCTTGCATTTCATTATCATAAATCATCATAATAATACAAGCAGTACTGTATCCCAATATCATACATCTGAAGATAACTTTTTACCAGGGACTTCCCCAGAACTATCAACCCAAATGAATCAAATAAGTTCTTCATAATAGAGAGTACATCACATCTGGTGATTTGTCATCAAAAGTAAATGTGTCCATCTTGAGGTGCTTGTTTAGTCCAAGGTGACATTGAGTGGTCAATTCAATTCTTTTAGCTCTTTTGCTTCTTTATGGAACCTCAAGTTGGTATGGCCTGCTGTGTTCTTTTAAGCAAACTGATAAGCTTCTTCAATAGCAAAAGAATATAGGTAGTCCACACAGACCATTCATTCAACAACTGTTAGAGGACAAAGGAGACTAACAAAACTCCCCAGCTGTTCTTGCTAGGTATAATTACAGAGTGTACAGTTATAGAGAGTAATTTGATTCTGAACTTAACAGCGGAAGCAAGATTGGTGGTGGTGCAGTATTGGAAGAAAGAAAAATTGCCTACTATTCAAGAATGGACATTAAAAGTTCTGAACTTAGCAGAGATGGCCAAAATCTCAGCATATTTGAAGGATCATTCAGATCAGAAATACAAGATGGAATGGAGAAGATGGATTGACTACATTCAAAATAAATATCGGACTAAGGAATTTCAACTAGTTTATGAATGAATGAACAAGGTATGTTACAATTTATCTAAGGTTAGCTTAATAAAAGGGGAGTTAAAGTACAATAGGAGGTAGGATGCTATAGTTAGTTAGCTTATCTTAGTGTATGATTGTTAAATGTTTATACCCTGTATTTTGCTCTGGGAGGTTGGGGGGAGGGAGGGTTGGAGGGGGGATAGGGTTGGGGAAGGGGAAACATTTGTAAAATCTATTAAAACTCTTTAATTAAAAAAAGGAGACTAACAAAAGGTTCCTGAAGTTCTGGGCCACCCAGTATGCCCATGGCTAGATAATTGTGATTTGGATTCTTAGCAACAAGTCTGAAGGTTTTATTCGACTTGTATGCCGCCCTATTCCCGAGGGACTCAGGGCGGCTAAGGGCACTTAGGGTGGATGCAGCATCCCAGTCACATGATTTGAGACCATCCCTGCCAGCTTCCTACAAGCAAACAAAACAGGTAAACCAGCAGGGAAGGTCACACTTGCTCCAGTCAGTTACTTAGATCCTTCTCTAGGTCTCGGTGCTGGCCACTCATGCACCCTCCCCTCTCCAAGCAGAAACCATCCATTCATGCCTTACCTGCCTATCTGGCACTCACTATGTGACCCGTGATCCTTGCTTTACTGGCAATGGGGAGTGCCGGCACTAACTGTTGCGGTCAGGTGATAAAATGCTTTCATACCGCATCATTTAGCAATGGAAATTCCAGATTCAATCACTTGGAAAAATAAACCTTTTTCTGGACAGTGCCTGGCATGTGTCCAAACTTACATTTACCCTTCACATACTGTTCCTCCACAGGACTATAAATTGTTACCATAAGTCTGTAGTTTTATTGTTTATTTAACAATATATTTTCTGATTTCACTGTCCTGGTACAAGATGGCAAACTGGGTTCCCTTCAGTTGATCTCCAGGCTTGACTATGGGATAAAATAGCACTGGTTATGCTTGTGGGTAGTTTCTCATCCTGCTAGAACAAGCCCATCCTATTCGTGGTGGCAGAGAGGGCCTACTTTGGAGCCTTTCATTGAACGAACTTCGACTATTGGGATCCAGAAGAAAAGACATCTCTGCTACAGCACCACCCTTTGGAACATCTTACTGTCTAGGATAAAATCCACCCAACCCCCACTATCCTTCCACAAGAGCCTGAAGACCTGGCTCTGTTGGTTGGCCTGGGGGGCCAAATGGGGGAGTTCCTGACTGGAGCTGGCTGCTGGATTGATAACAGACGTCACTCCCTCCTCCACCTGCTTTCCACCCATAACACCCATTGTTATCATAATGCTATATTCTCACTTTCTTTTTCATTGTTTCATTTATTGTATTATTTTACTTTTGTTCTGGTTACACTTTTTCAAGTCTTCCTTTTTATTGTTTTAAGTGTTTCCAGAGTAGCCCCAGGGCAAGATAAGCAGCAAATAAATAAATAAAAGTGAAATTGTGGTGAGAGAGGGAGGGGCAGTGAATATTCTTGCTCGTCTTGACCTCTTAGTAGCTTTTGATATATCACCAACCATGGTACCTAGGCAGCCCCGTGTTACTTCAGCGCCTTTCTCCAATGCCTTTTCCAATCACTGTTAATATGGAGAGAGCGGTCCAGCCCATAAACCCTTCCCTTGTGGGGAATTAATTAAATTAATTTTACTTAAGTGTAGAATGGTGTTCTGAAAAAAACACATTTAGATGAATATTGTACCTTATGAGCATCTGTAGGAAACTGACTAATAACATTCTGCACAGAAGTTTTAAGTTGACTGCATTGTCTTTTTAGTTTCATAAGAAAGGAAAGAAATTCATCACCACTGTAACAAAAATATTAAAAAATTATTAATTTATACTAAAACAGGTAAATTCTTTTAAATTTTAACTTTCATAACTGCAACTAAAGAATCAGAAATGCAAATGGAGTATTTACTTTCAGATAAGCAATTACTATCAAACTAATTTATTTACAATAATGACTTGGTAGCCTTATTTATTCTCTTATTTTACGCATATGCATAATGGGTGAGGACACTGCTCACTCTAAGGTCATATGAAAATGAGTATCCTTTAGCTTTAGTATTTCACAGTAGATCTTTGCAAAATAATAATTTGACTATTAAATATGAGTATTATCTTTATTACTATTTTAGTTAAATGAATAGTTTATCTTTCTTTTTAATACTATTTTACCTGAATTCCAAGTTTGTCACTGCAGACAGCTCTTCCAACTTTATTTCTTCTATATGTAGTTCTTTAACAGCACCTAAAAGTTTTTGTTGATCTCTAGTATTGTTGATGCCAATCTAAAAATATAAAAACATTTGTAAGGAGATTTAAAATTTTAAACATTCGAATTATTTATCAACTATCAATAAAATTAAAATCCTTCAAATATTAATTATGCATTTGAAACTTTACATTTGACAATGTTGCTACCACAGTAAGAACTTGTCAATTAGCTTTGCACAAAATAATGCTGATACAATGCAGCACATTTTGTACACTTCATTTTCTTGGCATGCATGCTGTCAGATCCCTAAAAGTGATACTGCTATTCAATTGGGAGGAGTTAAGTCACTAGCTACATCTGAAACAACTGAGTTTTACAACTTTACAACTGGTTTCCTGTCACCGGGAGACTGAAGGTCCCAACATCTCTGGAGGGATGTTTATGGTAGCCATGTGGGATATATAACTTTGATGCCTAACTAGAGATAGCCATGGGAACGTGTGTTTTATTGACTCCCAGGGCAGAAGAGTTAAGGAAGCATCTTCACACTTGTGTATTGGTCAGAATCTGTATTCAGACAAAGGGGAGGGGTCATTATCAGCTTAATCCCATTTGCATGGCCGAAAGGTTTTCAGATGCTGCTTTGCTTCTAATGGTTTCCATCCTGCTTGATTAAAGGTTCCTTATGAAATAATCCGTTTCAAGAGTCTTTACTTTCTCAAGTTAGGAGACGAGCCATTATACATGTGTGCATATGTGTATATATTTATATCTCTATAAAATATTCTCCATTTTATTCACATTATTACCAATCACACACACACATATTAAACATTCTCTATTTTGCTCAAATTACCAATCATTTCAACTGAGAACTGCAAAACATCTTGTACTAATAAAGCTATGATTATATCAACAGACCCTTTGTATAACACTAATTTCTATTAAAGCACATATCCAGCCTAACCTTTTTTTCTGGAAAAAAAAGGAACAATTAGACATTCGAATCAGTTAAACAGAAGATACTCTTCTCAAAACAAAATGCAAACCAGTATTGAAAAGTGTTATGAAGTGAAAAAATACAGAATTAAAATTTAAAACAGCAGTATTGTTGCAAGAGCAAATATACAATAAATAAGTAGACTAACTTGTATTAAGTCTTCTTTTGCCATTGTCAAAAGCTGTCTTAAAGGTATTTCTCTCTCCTATAAGACACAAAAGTATTTTCTAAGAGGTACGTTGGGCTAAAATCCTATTATGTACGTCAGTAACCCACCTTAGTATTAAACTTCCAGGTATTTTCACAATGAACACAGAAAAACAAACTGAGAAGACACTTATAATTTGCATTAGACAATATTGGGTCATCATTTCAGACATATTTCCTCACGAAAATAAAGAAACAGAAGGACTAGGCAGGCAAAAAAACAGTGGCAACAATTTCCAACTTCCTGCCAGCTTTCCCACTGAGTTTTCTTATGGGAAGCTGGCAGGGAGACTCTTTTCTTGAACACTGAAAAACAAACTCAGAAGCTATTTTTAATTTACTTCTCCCACAATATTATGAAGTTAATCACATGAATGCTTGAACTTCTGGATTAAACCTAAGCAGTGATATTTTGAATTGTACAATAATATATTACTATGAAACCTCACTTTAATGGATCTGATAAAAAATAATACAAAAAAAAATAAAACAATCCACTTATGGGGTATTTACTGCACCTAAAGTAATCAGTAGGTATGGCATTTAAAATAAGGAAGCAAAATTATTTATATTATGTACATTATGACATTTAACAAATGACTTTATTTTGTATCCCACCTTTAATTTTTTTTTCTACAAATCAAGGTGGTAAACATATCCAACACATCTTTCTCCTCCTAATTTCCCCACAACAACCACCCTGTGAGGAGAGAGACTGCCCCAAGTCACTCAGCTGGTCAGTTTAAGGCAGGTCTTAAACTCAGTTTCCTGCTTTCCAGTATGGTGCCTCAACCACTCTTTCATATCAATATAATTATTTAAATATTACAATGTCAATTCGCACACAAATTACTCATGTTGTTATACAATGGCAATAAATTAATTATCTCCACCCTGAATAATCCAATTAAGATTTTTCCCCACCCATGTTTTCAATAAAGAAATCTTACCTTCAGTAATTCTGTTATATGTTCAAGTTCAAGACCATGTAGAAAGACTTCCATGTCACTAAAAGCTGCATAGGAACTTTTCACATACATTGGTTCAATTAGTTTAAAATATATAAATGAATAATTTTAATAAATGCTTTAAACCAAAATTAAGAAAATAAATTATTTGTTTCAAAGAAAGACCTGCTATTACTAATCCATTTTACAGATTCTAAAATATATTTCTCTAGATTTTAAGTACATAGAAATACAAAAAAAAGGCCTTAAATATTGGGCTCTAAACTTTCCATTATGGTGAACGGAACATTTGAAAGCACATACTTGTTCTGAAATATTGGATCTAGTTCAAATCTGATTCTATATAAAATTATGTTGTGGTTTAAAAATGCTTGCTCTATAATATCTGTATTAATTTTTTCCAAAAGTAAAAATTTTATGCATGTCAGGTAAATTATTATATTATACTATATATTAAAAACCAATAGATGATTATGTTCCCAATAATCCAGCATTAAGGTATGCATAGATCCTTAATGTCTAAAGAATCTTTAAACATTCAAGCACAATCTGGTTAGCACTAGCAGTGTAAAACTGTAGCTCATAGGAATTTTGATAGAAGATCTGAACAATTGTCCATTTAAAATCTAATAGCAGTTTTTCTCTATAACAAATTTAAATTTGAACACAACTTTCAAAACTTAACTTCTCAAGTCTGAAGTACTACCTGCTTTTATGGCTTTTAAGGGTATCTGGAACTGCAGCTATAAATCTGTGAATAGGTTCCTCTTTGCTCAGGTTCTGGAATTTTCTTTGGAAAGGATTTGCCGTCAAAGATAGTAAACTGAAAAGCTACGAAAAATCACAGGAAACCATTTTCACCGTTTTTATACCTATAGCAATATGTTCATTCTACAACATAAGACACATAGCACGGGCTCACATTTGCGAACTGGTAGCGAAGGTAAATTGATTTAACTCCTGATACATAGGTTAACCCTTTGTAATGAATTTCAGTAAATTTAGCCTGTGAAAACAAAATATTTTGAGATGCTTGGAAGCATATTTCAGAGAGAACAGAACTACAGAAAGGTTTATGGCAACCAAGACGAGATTTATGTTCCTGGCATTTTTAAATGTCCTGCATTTTTTAAAAAAGGGATATAAACTATTTAATGGGAATATTAAATAGTTTGTATCCCATATAAAGAGAAGGCAAATATTTAAAACACTTACTGGAAATAACGTAGCAAATTTGGAGCACTGGTAAAGTCCCAGCTAGAAATTAACTAATTGGGTGATGCCTGGACCAGTCACTCTCTCTCACCAAGCGAGAAAGCCAGTGACAAGCACTCCTGAAAATATCTATGGAGACAGCCAATCATCTGGGTCATGGTTGTCCAAAAGGTGCTTTTTTCCAAAAGGCAACTCGACTTTATTTTTCCTTGAAGACATTTTGCTTCTCATCCAAGCAGTTTTGTCAGTTCTGATTGAATGGTGGAGGTTGGAATGATTTATATTCCTTGTAGTTATTTGGTCGTTAGCACTCTTTCTGAGAGTCGTTGAGGCCACATGGAGGTTCATCTGTGCCCTCAGTCACCTGAATAGTGCAAATGGGCGTGGAACCCTCTTGGGGCTGCTTATAATATTGTGTTGTAAATAGGAGATAGGTGTTGTTGTATTCCACCCCCGCCACACCGTTGAGAAAGGGCTATTCAATCTTAACGTAACCATCTTTCAAACTAGCGGTCCTCTCTATCCAGAATGTGGATTTTTATATCTTCAAGAGAGTGACCTTCCTCTTTCAAATGAAGATGGACTGCTGAATCTTGTCCTGATGGGCTTGTCTTCCTATGTTGCGCCACGTGTTTATTTCTCCAATAAACAGATCTAAACATTTCTCACTGTGTTGTACTTCATACATCACATTGCTCAGTTGTGTCTGGGTATTTTATTCTTGGGGTTGGACAAGCTTCTGCCTTAGTATACTTTGAGGCTTAAAGTATGCATGTATATTGTATTGGTTGAAAATCTTCCTAAGTTTTTCCAGTATTCCTGCAATGTATGGAATGACAATGTTGCTTTCTTTGTTGTTCTCTGCTTTGTCGGTTATGGAGGAGCTCCTGCTGGGTCTTTTTTTGGATTTGAAAAAAGCACCTTTGGGACACTTCTGAAATGTTGTCAAAAAACCTGCAGGGACTTGTCCAGATACCTAGACATTTGAACCCAATAACTTGAAACTACAGAAACAAAAAGGGGGTACACCAGTAAATTGGATATATAGTTTTTTTCCCCAGTAAAGGAAGATAGAATTATTGTATTTATGTGAGGTTGTTTTTTTTAATTAAACTATATTTCTTAAACTGTCAACTATCTATTGTATCTCTTAAACTACCTTTGCCTTGCCTGTCCAAATCCCTCAGTTAAACCTTACTTTTAAT
The DNA here is from genome assembly GCF_009769535.1 of Thamnophis elegans. Lineage (NCBI taxonomy): Eukaryota > Metazoa > Chordata > Lepidosauria > Squamata > Natricidae > Thamnophis > Thamnophis elegans. The sequence goes on from NC_045547.1 coordinate 58,557,097, forward strand.
AGAACAATTCTCTAATGAAACGCCAAATGTGTACAGTCTATTTTCAGACATAGTTAATTCATGAAATTTTTATTTTTTCATACTACTGTGTTTTCCCGAAAATATGACATGTCCTGAAAATAAGGCCTTGCCATATTTTTCGGGTGGGCAAAAATATAAGCCCTTCCTTGAAAATAAGCCTCTTGGATCCCCTCTCCAGCCAGGCAGAGCACCACTCACCAACCTAGTGGTATCCCGAAGGCGCCAAGAGTGGAGGGGGGGGAAAGTGCTCACGTTGCTTGGTGCCTTTGGGATACCGCTAGGTCGGGGAGTGGTGATATGCCCAGCTGGAGAGAGGGGTTGCCGGGAGGCTACTCTCTTGTGAGCAGGCTCCCGAAGAGCCGGGCACAGCCTCAGGGACAAATGTGAGCATGGTCATGTCATGGCTGCTGTGTTGCGTTGCTGTGACAACAGAAAGCCCTGGCATGCTGCCGTTTGCCCCTAAGGCTGTGCCCAGCTCTTCGGGTGCCCACTCAGGAGCCCGCTCGCCAGAGAGCAGCCGCCCTGCAACCCCAAAACAATAAGACACTGTCTTATTTTTGGGGAAACACGGTAAATTGATTGTTCCTGTTTTCTGTTCTGTTTTAATCAGTATCTAAATAGAAAAAAATGCAGATGTTCACTAACCCAAATGTTAGATAAGTTTTTTGAATAACAGGTAAATGAATATATATGCAGACACATAATAGGTATAAAAATAAGGATAGAGCATGTTTAAAAATAAAAGACATTAAGACATTAGTGCACTTGACATTACTAACAATTGCATAAAAATTAATTGCATGCACATTCATATTAATATCAATAGTAAATAACTCATATCTGTTTTGATGTTTAAAAAACTCTTTATAAAATATACCCCTACTTCAAATAAAACATCTCAACTCAAGGATTGATTCTTCACATAGAACAGTACCTCTAAATGCCTGTTCTTCTTTGCAATCTCTCCTGGGGTCTGTCCATCTTTTGTCTGTATTGATTTATCAGCTCCAAGTTCAAGCAGCTTGAATACTACTTTTTTATGGCCCTGGCATGCTGCCCACGTTAATGCCTGTAATGATTTATTAGCAATTGTGATCATATTTATTTTACAATAATAAAAAGAAAAACTTCAGAATATACATTACTTCTGAATGACCCCACTCTTTATAACACATACGAGTAATTTATCTTCACATCCCAATTCAGCATCACATCTTGCCAAAATGTAAAATAAAAATTTGTAATAGGAAGAACAGAGAAGAAATATGGAAAGAAAGTGAGGCTAAAGATAACGGGTTGACTGAGGTGCAATATGGGAGCATATAAATTAAATTGTACAAATGTTGTGCAGCAGTTGCACCTATTCTTAGATCATGATGCTCTCTGCTCACAGTTATTTACACCCTAGTCATTTCCTGAATGGACTACAGTAACATGTTTTATGAGGGGCTGCCCTTGAAGAGTATATGGAAGTTTTAGTTGGTCCAAAATGCAAGATCATGAGCAGTTATATAGAAACATATAGAAAAATATATGCTGCACCTCTGTTCCTTGAGCTACATTGGTTACCAGTTTGTTTCCAGGTCCAATTCAAGGTGCTGTTTCCGACCTACATGGCATGGGACCAGATCATCTGAAGGATTGCCTCCTCTCAATTACATCTATCCATCTCATCAGGTTCAGCCCTTTTTTATATAGGACCCACCCTTTGGAATATAGCCCTGAGGCAAGGTTAACCCAAAATCTTATAGTCTCCCGAAAGCCTTCAAAGCATGAGTTTTCCATCAGGCCAGGGGAATCTTCTCACAAAAGAAAGCCCATACAGAGGCTACATTACACATAATAATTTGTTTTTAACCCTCTCACAATTTTGGTCTTAATAACTATTTTAATTAGTTTTATAATTGTTGGCTATACACCTTTCAGAATCACATTGGGTGACATATGCAGCCTTATAAATTTGATAAATAAATAAAGCTGTTACACTTTTGAGAAGAACTAGAATTTTCCTTTTTTTCCCACCTAGCTCTGCTCTGCTTTTTATTTCCATACAGTAAGCCTATATTTCCATTTATTTTCCAGTTCACAATAGCAGTGCTGGAGAAGTAAAAATTGCCAGTGATGGGGGGAACCCCCCCCCCCATATCTTTAAAGTCTACCTTGTTGAAATATTTGAAGTTTCATAAAGGAAAGTAAATAATTTAGTTAGGATTATACAAAAAGCTCACAGTGTAACCGCCTTTATCTTGGGCATTTACTTGTGATCCATGAACAACAAGAAGAGCAATAACTTGAGAATGGCCTTCTCTGGCTGCATACATTAATGGAGTCATTTTCTTCCTACGGGAAAATTCATAATATCTGTTAAAGGAAGAATAACTAAATTCAAAGCACATTTTAATCTGTTATTAAATAAAAACAGCATTGTCAACTGAATAAATATTTACGCATCACATGTTCTGTAAGAAATCTCAGTCCAGAAATTGTTAAGTTCAGTGGAATGAATTCTAGCTTCCCTGCTTAACCAACTGATACAACTAATTGCCAATGCAAATCTTATCATGATGATACTCCATTAAGCACAGAAAAAATAAGCCATAAAAATTCAATGACTCAAAAAGAAAAAACAATGCATTATTTCAGTAACATTTTCTTTACAAGTGACTGAATCCAGTTCTTGTCAATATAATAGAAAAACAATGTTAAGACTCTAGAAAGAACGCAAAGAAGAGCAACAGAGATGATTAGGGGACTTGAGGCTAAACGGTATGATGAATGGTTGCGGGAATTGGGTTCATCTAATCTAGTGGTGACATTATAGCAGTGTTACAATAGTTGAGAGACAGTCACAGAGGAGAGGAGGTCAACATATTCTCCAAAGCAATTGAGGAAGGAATAACAAGTAACAAATGGGCAATTATCAAGGGAATGAAAGATAATCAAGGAATAATTTCCTGACTGTGAGAACAATTAATCAGACCTGCTTGCCTTCAGGAGTTGTGGGTATTCCATTACTGGAGGTTTTTAAGAAGAAATTGGACAGCCATTTGTCCAATAAGCATTAGACTCCTGCTTGAGCAGGCGGTTGGACTAAAAGTTCTCCAAGGTCCCTTTCAAGTGTTATTCTCTATTCTGAATGTTACAGATGTAAGAATAGTAATCGTTATAATGCACGTTATTTAGAGGAATTACTTTAGACTTTTCAAATAATATTGTTAATCACATGTAAAGCCACTAGAGGGATCTCTAAACACATTGAAACTCCCCAAAGTGGGGACATTCTTTTCATCCCATTATTTCAATTCATTATTTCAATGATATAATTGTTATGTTTTCCTTTTGTTAGAAATATATACACTTCTAAAAAAACTTTTTATAGATAGAAGAAAAGAAAGGAGTCAAGAATAAACTTTGGAAAGTAGAATTCTAACATAGATTAGTAATTAAAAAGTTTTGTGGATAAACAATTCAGAAAGGCTACATGTACTGTCAGCTAAATAGGTATCTGTGAATCAGTGGTGGGTTCCAGATCTCATTCAAACCGGTACGGTTGCAACGGGGCATGCATCTTACCTTCCAGCGACACCTCCGAGCCTCCGCAACGCTCCAGCTATTCGTCAGAGTGTTGTGCAGGCGCTGTATGCACCGTGCACTTGCGTGCCAAAGACTTTAAAGACAGGTAAGGAGCACGGGCGGGCGGGCCCTCCAGAGCACCAGAATGGAACAGTATCCAGTGCTCCAAGCAGGCACCGGTACACCCATACCAGTGCCTGTAACCCACCACTGGTGTGAATGAAATAAGATGGGAGGAAGGGCTTGCTCATAAATTATCTATCATAAAAATTACTCTGTATAATAAAGCCAAGTGGACTGTAAGGATTTCCTAAATAGTTCACCAAAGTGAACTGGCAAGAAAACAGCAAACAAACTAAAAATTCTGAAGGAGTACAAATTGTAACATTCAAACTATATCAATATGATTCAGATAGACAGTAACTTTATTTTTATAGGCTGAGGTGAATACATGAAAATATAAATTTTGCTCTGGAAGTTACTAAAATCTAGAAAAGGATAACAGGCTAGAAAATGACAAATGAGCAGTAAAAATAATGAAAGGTTACTAAGGGCATATTTTGTCAAGGAAACAATAGAACTGTTAAAAGATGAATCAGGAAGAGATGTAATAGAGATTTAAAAAGTTAAGTCCTGATGTGGAGAAAATTGCAACATTTTTCTCTTTTATGTAATACCAGAATGAACTTGTTGACAAATTGTGATGAGCCAATGATGATGATGGCAGTAGTTTCTGGATCAACAAAAATCGTGGGCAGGCATGATTTTATGATTCAAGCAAATACTTTGCATGAGAAAACTACTGGAAATTGAGTATGGACAAATCTTTAAACTATTCCTGCTTAATTTAGAGGAAAGGTCTTTTGCAATATAATCTAAAGAACTCAGCAATCAAAACTACGTATAAACAATAGTACTAAATGGACCACCTGACTGTCTGACTTTTAAATGCTGTTTATGTGTAAATATATTTCATAAAGTAACAATTTATGGAAATCAGTCACATGTATGGATGGATCTGAGTTTTATAATTAAATTAAGCATTCAATTCTTTGTAAATTTTAATATATAATAGAATAATAGAATGTTAGAATCTATGCTCACTGGATACTAATTACTGAGAAGGGGAAACTGTCAGGAGAGAGTTATATTGTGATTCCTGCTGATTTAAGGTATTTCCAAAAGTATATGACTGGCAACTATAAAAGTATGGACCTTTGGTCTTACACTTCCCAACTCCTAGTCTCTTAGTTAGCATTTTAAATTTATTGCAATATACTGGAACGTAAATTGCTAACAATAAAATGAAAATAAACAATGAACAGTGCAAATTGTTACGCACAGGAATGATTCACTGTCCCAACACTGGGATGCAATATCATTTTAGTCAAGGCTGACAAAACAACTTCATATCCTGTTGTGATAAGATAATTTGCAGACTGGTGGATAAAGAGAATCTAGAAGTTGATTTAGATGAGCTATGTAAAAAAAGGAATTTACAAGACATAGAGATTTTAAATATTAATAAAACTATTGAATCACTGAAAACAGATATTCCTTGAATTCCCCAAGCAAACAACTTCAATAAAAGTTTGTAATAAAATTATTTGAGTTGTGAAATAAAAAAATGATGGGGGACTGCAATAATATACTTTTCTATAGAAAAACATGACAATACATACCGTGTTTCCCCGAAATTATGACATGTCCTGAAAATAAGGCCTTGCCATATTTTTCAGGTGGGCAAAAATATAAGCCCTTCCCTGAAAATAAGCCCCTTGGACCCCCTCTCCAGCCAGGCAGAGCACCACTCACCAATCTAGCGGTATCCCAAAGGTGCCAAGCCGCGGGAACCAGAGGGGAGGCAAAGGTGATCGCGTTGCTTAGTGCATTTGGGATACCGCTAGGTTGGTGAGCAGCTCTGTGCCCAGCTGAAGAGGAGGGTTGCCGGGTGGCTGCTCTCTTGCAAGCGGGCTGCCAAAGGGCTGGGCACAGCCTCATGGACGAATGCAGCGCAACACAGCAGCCATGAAACAACCAAACTTATGAGCAGCCACCCGACAAACCTTCTTTCCAGCCGGACAAAGCGCCATTCACTGACCTATGGATATCGTCAAGCCGCGTGAGTGCCTGTTCACCACAGCCTGGCTCCCTTGGCTTGGCGCCTTTGAAATGGCAGTGAATGGCGCTCTGCACAGCTGGAGAGGGGGATTGTATGAGCAACTGTTCCGCTCTCGCGTCTCCCAGCCTCACGATTCTCTGGCCCAGCTTCTCCACAGAGCCAGGGGTCCTCTGCTGCCGCCGCCGCATGGCTTTTACGTACAATACTGTATGGTTGTACGCTCTGCCAGAAGCTGGCCCACAACCATAGAGCATACGCCCAGAGCGGCCACTGTGGGAAGACTCGGTTTGGAAGCTGCAGAAAATGCCTTCTGGAGGTCCCCTGGCTAACGCAACCCCCCTCTCCAGCCGTGCAGAGCGTCATTCACTGGCATTTTGAAGGCACCAAGCCACTAGAGCCAGGTGACCAATAACCAGGCGCTCACACGGCTTGGCGATACCCCTAGGTCAGTGAATGATGCTGTGCCCAGCTGGAAAGGGGGTTTGTCAGGTGGCTGCTCATGAGTGTGGTCGCTTCATGGCTGCTGTGTTGCGCTGAGCCGGGCACATGTGGCTATGACCGGCTCTTTGGCAGCCCGCTCGCAAGAGAACAGCTGCCCGGCAACCCCAAAACAATAAATCCTCCACTCATAATAAGGCCCAAGCCATATTTTGTGTGTAAAAAGAAAATAAGAACCTGTCTTATTTTTAGGGAAACACGGCAAGAACTACGGTAAACATTTTAGTAATCAGCAAACTATTCTTTAATTTCCATTTGTCACAATTGGAATTGTTCTTATGATAGTCTTGAGTTGAGGTACAATTCAACACAAATTTTTATTTGCACAGAAGGTGTACAAAGCTAAGTCCCACTGATTTGCTTTCATTGAAGCATATTTATTCTATGTAAGCTGAGAATCTTCTGAGTGAAATGCCAACTTACATATGTTGTATTCAATTTGTTCTTATAACGATGCTAGAGGTGATGTCTTCCTGCATCCCATTCAGTGCACAAGTTTGAAACCCATGAAAATATAGGCACCAACAACAAAATATTCTTTTAAAAATGGCCACCAGCTAGTTGTCTCATAAGCAAATGTAAGTTGACAAGAGTCACTTAGTTTAGTTGGGCAGCTGTAAAAATCTTGACTGACTAACTGAATATGACATCCATATGGGCTGAATTGTCAGTCTCCCCAGCAGATGCAGAGAATAGTTTGTGCTTTATTAATGTCAACCTTACAATATTAAAATATCAAAAGCAAAGGATATTTATAAATATGAGTTTAGGAATTTTCAGTTTAGGAAAATTAGTACTACTATCTTCTTATGAGCTATAAAATTATTTGAGTCTCCAATTCTTCTCCTTCCAATTTTTGAATATTAAATATTTTGAATATTTTCTAACAAAAGGCCCCATTAGTTTTCTAAAGCAGTGAAAAGTAATCCACAGCCTAGATTTCAGAAAAACATCAATATAAAAAATGGTTTCAAATTACTATTTAACTGTAACCAAAATGCAGCGCTTCATTGAAAATCAACTACTTATCTCTGTGCCTTGTCTCCCTTGATAACATATATAAATATGTCTTTCATCTCCACTTGAAATGTGGATACAACAAATATCCACCCTTACAATGGTAGAGAATAGGCAAATGATGTTAAAATTATATTTTTAACAAAAAAAACCCAAAAAAACTAAACTATAGCTTTTTTGGTGTTATGTTGCTACAAGTTTCATATTTTCAAATCTCTTTTTTGCCTTGTACATAGTGTATAATGGGGCTTGTGATGGCAAATGTAATCCTTGAATATTGCAAGGTATTTAAAAATGTTTTCGATATAATGTAATGTTATGCTTTTTTAAAGTACTCCCTATATATCTTGCAATGGAACATACTTCTTATATTTTGGGAAAAAACCAAATATTTTCCTGCTTAGCCACGCCAAGACCAAAAATTTATTACTGACTAAAACATACAAAACAACTAGTATTAACAATAAGTAATCGGCAGCAGGGGGGGGGGGGGGGAAGCAGGGAAAAGGAAAAGAAACTCAAATAAAAATAATATGTGGAAAAATAAGCTGGTACCATCTACTCACTCAACATATCTTATTTCCAAATTTCAGCAGACACTGGAGAATATAAACCAAATATTTAAATCCTTCTTTCAAGACCCTGAATTCTAGAGCTATGCAGCACTTTGGATTTAAAAGGAAAGAGATGCTGTGAAGTATGTGAAGTGTTGACACAGCATCTGCCAATAAGTCCTTAAAAATCTTACATAAAATCTGAGATCACACAGCTGAATTATGACACATTAACCCAGATGTATTCCAAAAATCCCTTTTCCTTTCAAACCCAAAGCACAGCTTTTTCCTATTCCTTTCCAACAGCCATCAATCATTTGAATTTTTATATTTTCTCATAGCTATAAATCAACTTGAAACTCATGGGCATTCAAAATAATTACCTTGAAGTAATAGGTCCCTGCGCCTCCCATTCTTTTCTTCCTACTTCCTTCTAATCTAAGGTAACATATCTATCTCTACACCAATATTTCTCAACTTTAACAACTTTAGGATTTGTGACCTGCTTCCAGAAAACCCCATCACTTGGGGTTGAGAAACATTGTGCTAGATATCCCAAAGGTACTTTTTCAAAAGGCAACTGGACTTTCTTTCTTTTGCTTGAAGATGTTTCGGTTATCATCCAAGAAACTTCTTCAGTTTTTCAGAAGCTTCTTGGATAAGAAGCGAAACATCTTCAAACCAAATAAATAAAGTCCATTTGCCTTTTGAAAAAGCACCTTTGGGACAACTATGACCTGGATGACTGAGAATATCCATAGACACTGTGCTAGGTAATGAAATAATCAATACTATCATTCAGTATCAGGTATTTGTACTTTCCTGTCATTAATGTTTGTTTTTTTCCTCACTGAGAATACTATCTCATCTGAAAAGACATTCTGCAAGTCTTTTGTTTGGTTTCCCAGTCTCCCAAAACAACAATACAGATTGTTGGTTGTTTTCTGGATTTTGTTTTCAACCAAATAGTCTCTACAGAGAAAGAATGATTTCTTAAAGTTTCATCTTTACCACTAGTAGTTAAGAAACAATTTGATTATGTGATATGGAAATACAATTTAAATAAAGTGTATAGTCCACCAGGAGTGCCTGATAGGGGCATAAAATAATCAAATATCAACTGTCCATATAGCTGTGACAAAAAGGCAAGAAGGAATCTTTTATCCCAGATTTTTCTTTTAATATGCCCTCTTTAAAAGGTAAAGGTTCCCCCTTGCACATATGTGCTAATCGTTCCCGACTCTAGGGAGCAGTGTTCATCTCAGTTTCAAAGCTGAAAAGCCAGCGCTATCCAAAGATGTCTCCATGGTCATGTGGCCGGCATGACTAAATGCTGAAGACGCATGGAACGCTGTTACCTTTCCACCAAATGTGGTCCCTATTTTTCTACTTGTATTTTTACATGCTTTTGAACTGCTAGGCTGGCATAAGCTGGGACAAGTAATGGGAGCTCACTCCATTATGTGGTGCTAGGGATTCAAACTGCCGACCTTTCTGATCGACAAGCTCAGCATCTTAGCCACTGATGCCCTCATGCCCTCTTTAGGATACAATTATATTTCAGCACTGGACTAGTTTTATTATGTAAGCGTCCTGCTGTGTGTCTCTGTTTGTGTGTGTTTCATCTTCATGTACTACATGGAAAACCCAACACTAGAATTCACTTCTGAATGGCATTTGTTTGTATAAAAAATATGCTGAAGAATATATGCATTAAAGTGATGTTCAAAGTATGTCTCTAGAACAAGGAACATTGTAATAGTTACAGCTCACATACGGGAAGTATTTTTTTAAATGCTCCAAACTGATGGATAATTTTTCTTTCATGACAAGAAACTATATTATAGTAAATTATTAAGTTTATATAACTGTCCTCTATCTCTGTTTAGATACATTTGTAATAAAATTTAACTAAAGAATAAATGTGACACTTTTCCCAGGCTATTTGCAGGTACTGAGTTGTCATTTAACAAAGTTAACCATCATAGAATGATAAAGTCAAGGCCGATGAAATTACACAGTAGTGCTAACATGGCACTTATCAGCAGCAATAAATATTTTCTGTCATAATTAAATATTAAGCTATTGGTTAAATAACTCATACATTAAGCAATTGATCAACAACAATAACAAAAAGCTCCCAGTTAGAATAAAACCTCCTTTATGTTGCTTCACACAAAACTCCAAATTAGTAACCAAAACTGTGGAAAAAGCTATGAGTGCGCAAGCAGAATATTCTAGAATTCTCTGGAACATTTTGTTCCCCTTTTGGATCACATAGATCCAGATGTGGCTTCACCATAGTTAGTTAATTATTGCATATTGCATTTACTAGGCAATATCTATCAAGTCTATCAACAGATATCAGAAAATGACATCATCCTTGCTATTTATGACAGCAGTTAAACCAACTCAAAAGCTGAAATGGCAACTTTAAAGAATAAATTTTGATCATGTTCTCCACCCCCCCACCCCCGAAATACCTCTCCCTCTGATTCTTCTTTAGACCATAATGTAAGCACCCAGACTGACATGAAGGAAGGCCATTAACTAAGGCTTTGTACACTTCAGAAATATTTCTGGATACATACTTCATAACTTGCATGAACGTAACACTTCTCTAATGTATATTAAAGGAGCTTTTCTATTTGCTGGTCCTGCATGACCATCAACAAATATTCTGTTGCTTTTCCCAAGGGTGCTTTTCAAAAGGCAACTGAGCTTTTTGGATTTTTTCCCCTTCTTCAGGATGAGAAGGAAAATGTTTTAAAAGAAAAAACAAGAAAATCCAGTTGCTTTTGAAAAGCACCTTTGGGAACAACCATGACCAGGATGATTGAGAACCTCCATACACATTTTGTTGCTTGTAAGAAACTGATTAAAGTTGCTGGGACTTTTAAAGCAACCATTTTCTTATACTTGTACAAAGGTCTGAAACAATATGAGCTGCTTCAATGAATATCACAGAGCTGCTTCAATGAATATGCTCACGAGACTCATTTTTGAAGCAAGTACCTGCCATTTATCTAGCTCTAACTTACTATAGTGGTAAAAAAACATATACATGACAATCTATATTAGGCATTCAAAGGGTAAATATATATTTCAATTTGGTACAACTACAGAGAAAAATTTAAATGCAGAGGAAGATGAACAAGCTTAGTCTTTTCTCCCTAGTATTCAATATTTAGAGATTTAAGTGATCACACCATTCTAGCCACCCCCACTACCTGTAATAAGACCGACAGAGCAAAATTATCTTTTCTAAACTAGAATAAAATTAGTTCTTTCCCTATTCTTATTTTCCCTTCACATGCTATATAAGACTAGTTATAAAATGGGAAAGAAATGCAACTTTGCAGGCCATCACCTAGGCTACTCAAATCATTTTCATTCCAGTAAAGAAATGTTCCATATTGGTAAATACTTATAACACAGAAATTATCTCAAAGCACTTTATTACAGGTAGTCCACAACTTACAACAGTTCCCTTAGCGACCATTTTAAAGTTACAATGGCACTGGAAAAAGTGACATGATCATTTTTCACACTTATGACTGCTGCAGCATCTCCAGTTATGTAATCAAAATTTGGATGCTTGGCAAAAGGTTCATATTTATGACTGTTGCAATATCCTGGGCTCAAGTGATTACGTTTTGAGACCTTCTGATAAGCAAAGTCAGTAGGGAAGCCTCTTAACAACCATGTTATTAGCGTAATAACTGCAATGATTCACTTAACAACTATAGCAAGAAGGATCTTAAAATGGGGTAAAACCCATTTAACAAATGTTTCACTTGTTTGGGCTCAATTGTGGTTGTAAGTTGAGGATTACTTGTAGTTGAAAATTAATGTGTAAGATTAATATAGTAAAGAATCTGAATTTTTTATTCTTCCCAGTTTAGCTGCTGCAACTGTTTCAACTCTTTAAATTAGGAGAACAAATAAAGCTGTAGTTTCACACAGGGACAAATCACAAATGCGCTCCCAGGGGTTTACAATCTATAGCTCTTATGAACAATAGTTTTTAAAAAGAAGAAAGGGAATCTCTCTCAAGATATCTATGGAAATAGCAATCGTAACACACTTCATTACTAGTTCTAAATAACTCCCTTTTGCAGAAATATGATGTCAATTAAATACAGCATTAAAATGATTTATTCAGCAACCTGATGTAACCACAGATGTTTATTGAGACTTATTTCTGCAATAACAATTCTCTTTAAAAAATCAATTGCTGTATTCCTCTCTATGTCCATGAAACCTGCTATAAATCTCCAAGAATATATTTGTTAGCGCAGACAAATGATATGAGGAGGCTAAATGGAAGACATCTGATCTTCCATTCCTCTAATAGATAAGACATACTTGGAATAATAGAAATTGACAGGATTAGGACAGGGAAACCCATCAATCACCCATCTAGGGATGGGATTACCTCTTCCCTTTAGGAAGGACAAGATTACAAACATTTTCATTATAAAGAGTATTAAGTAACACTTCTGTGAGCAGCTGATACTCCCTGGAGTTTCCCAAGACTTTTTATAGCTGTTGCAGTGTTGGTTACTTCTTGTTTCTTCCTGGGGGGGAAAGATACAGGAGGGGACAATGATGCACCTTGATCATACAGGCCGTGAATTCAGTGCCATGTGTGGTCCATCCAGTTGTATTGCTTCTGCTGTGAAGCACCCAATTTAGAACATAGAGAACATAAAATAATAAGAGTTTGAAGGGTTAATGGCTTTTGGCAGCATGCCCAGGCTTTCAATTAGCAGCTACTCTTAGTTTCCCTCTCAGCTCCTGCGTTTGCTTAGGGGTTGACTTTTTTAAAAAAGGGGAATGGCTATTTATTTTTCTGCGTTGTTTAGACCAGTGGTCTCCAACCTTGGCAACTTTAAGACTTGTGGACTTTAACTCCCAGTGTTCCTCAGCCAGCAAAGCAAAGCTGGCTGAGGAACTCTGGGAGTTGAAGTCCACAGGTCTTAAAGTTGCCAAGGTTGGAGACCACTGGTTTAGACAATATGACACTGTCCTTTTAGGCTGTACTTCCCTGTCTTTTTGAAAGCCTCTAGTGATGGCGCACCCACAACTTCTGAAGGCAAACTATTCCATTGGTTGATTGGTCTCACCCTTAGGAAATTTCTCCTTAGTTCTAGATTGCTTCTCAATTGGTTATTTTCCATCCATTGTTTCTTGTTGTGCCTTTTGGTGCTTTGGAAAATAGATTTGACTCCTCATTTTTGTAGGAGCCCCTCAAATTTCCTGACAGAACAATTAATCAGTGGAACAACATGTATCCAGAAGTTGTAAATGCTCCAGCACTAAAAGTTTTTAAGAAGAGACTGGACAATCGTTGTCTGAAGTGATGTAGGGTTTCCTACCTACACAGGGGTTTGGACTAAAAGACCTCCAAGGTCCTTTCCAACTCTGTTATACTATTCTAATCTAAATATTGGAACAGTGCTATTTTATTGTGAGTTGGGCTACAGAAACATTTCCTAAGGGTGAGACTAATCAAGTTGGCTACGTCCACCCAGTCACATGACCCATTTCCCACAGAAAACACAGGGAGCCACAAAACCTGGGTCATGTGACTGGGTGGGAGTGACACTAAGTTGGTAGTAAAAAAATTTGAACCGGTAGTAAAAAAAAATAAATGAATCCCACCACTGTATATTACATACAAATACATTACAAATAAACAGTCAAACATTTGTCAAATGAACTTGAGAGTGAGTGTTAAAAAACAAAAGGTCTAACAAAGATAACAGTAAATACCCAGTAAAAAGATTAATCAATGTAATACTTTATTAGTTAATTAGCTGAATTATTCAGCAATCATTTTTAAATGTATTTTCAATATGTATGTGTGTATATATATATATATATAGTGCTTACTTGCATGCAGCCTTAGGATTTGCATTTCTTGAAAGCAGTAGTTCTACACTCTTTAAAATCTGTTCTTCTGAACCAGATGCAGTACATGCAGCCATCAATACTGAATAATCATCTAAACAGCAATTGTTAAGAAAACACCATCAAATCTATAGAATAAACCAGGCAAAACAAATACAGGTAGTCCTACAGCAGTTCATTTAGTGATTGTTTAAAGTTACAACAGCACTGAAAAAGCGACTTATGCCTGTTTTTCACATTTACGAATGTTGCAGCATCCAAATGGTCACATGATCAAAATTCAGAAGCTGGGCAACTGGTTCCTATTTGTACTAGGGTTATGCTATCAGTTTTGAGACTTTCTGACAAGTAAAATTCATATTCACTTAACAATCATATTACTAACTTAACAAATGCAATGATTCACATAATAACTGTGGCAAGAAAAGTCAGGCAAACTTAGCAAATGTGTCACTTAGTAACATAACTTTTGGGCTCAATTATGATTGTAAATCGAGGACTACCTGTACAAAAATTACAAATATGGCACTGAATTATAAAATGAATTTGTCAATGTTCATCTCATACCAAGATTTCCAAAAACTTAAAAACAGACCAGTCGAATCAGGGCCAAGACACATCTTAGAATTTTATTTCTCATGTTAGTCAATAAGATCTTACTGGGGTGCACCCAAACAGAAGGTAGAGATAGACCAAGCTCTTGGCTTTGTTCTCCTTTAATTGGTATGTGGAAGTTTGCTACCTCTACTCTGGAGATGGCAACATGTAGTCCTCAACTTACAATTGGTCATTCAACAATTGTGAAGTTACAAGGGACTCAGTTACTCACAACCTGTCCTTGAAGTTATGACTATTACACTATCCCTGTAGTCATGTGATCATATTTCAGGAGCTTAGGAACCTGTTCACACTTATAACCAGTTGCCAAGCACCTCACAATCACTTGATTGCCATTTGCAATGTTCTCTGCTGACTAGCCCAGAAAGTCAATAGGGAAGCCAGCAGGGAAGGTTGCAACCTGCTACTTACCTGTTGAAAGATTTCCCTGGTCCTACATGCACTGGGGAATGGATCTTGTGGTGAGTTGGAGAAAGAAGCTGGGATCGTGAAGATCCAAACTTCATTTCTCCAGCTGAGCACTTGTGTTCCATTCTCAGTACAGAGGGGATGGATCCCAAAGATCTGAGCTTTGTTTCTCCAGCTATCAAGCATGAAAGCTCAGGACTACACACGAAGTTACAATTAAACTGATTTATTACTAATCATGCCTATGCACAAGAATCTACTCAATTACAAGTTAGCATTATCCTGACATTGGATAAGGGTCAACAGAAGTCACAAGGGGTTAGACTTAGTCCCTTTGTGGCTATGTAGAGACTCTGGGATGATTGGTCTTTTGACTCTTCCCCAGGTTCTACCATTCCTTCTCCTACACCAGTTAGTGCAGGAGTTATCTTCCATGCACGGAAAGGAGCTTGCCATTCCTCTTTCAGGAGGCAGCTTTTTCAATCTATCTGCTTAACAACCACAATTGGAAGAACCAGACTGCAATCCTTAAATGAAGAAGTCATGCAGACAAGTCACATAATGACTGCAATGACTTCTGCTCACAAAACAATTGTCATGACTTATGACCAACATTTCAGGTTCAGCTTGTGATCATAAGTTAAGGACTATTTGTGTTGGGTTTCCAGTTAGCTATAGCTTCCAGGGAATGAAGCTGCTGTCTTTTTACTCTATGTAAGGCATAATAGTCACTTAAAACTTTTCTACAACAGACAAAATTTGTTTGATTTGGGGAATTTCAGAATAACTGTAAGATACAGGCATGGTTATAACATCCATTTTGTTCTTTTACTTCCCAAAACAAATGCTAAAAAATAAAAATGTAGGTCCCTCATTTTATGGCTGAATCATCTAAAAGTAGGTTATAGATTGCTGACTCCAGATGTATTGCTCTTACCAATATAAAGATGCACAATATTTAAGGAACGAAGAAACTTAGCAATAGATCTGCAATTCTATATGACACTCCAAACAAAGTAAAAGTAAAAAGGTACAACCCAAAAGCAAATTAAATAACTGCAGGATAATGAAGAAAATGGCACAAATGTGGCATGGCATTTTTGGAAGTACTGACAGAATTTTAAAAAAATACACATGGTGTGTTTAGTTTGGACTGGCAGAGTCACTGTTTCTTTAAATAAACATTTACTTTTATTATTATACAGAACACGTAGGGTTACATCCTTGAAATGGTCCATTTATAAAAACTCACCCTTCTCAAAGCTTGCATTTGCACCTCTGCTTAGAAGGAGATACATAAGTTCCACATTCGCAACACTAGCAGCATACATGAGGGGAGTCCATCCAAACTTAAGGCTAGATTCTACATTTATGCCTGTAATATTTATATATGCATTTAATAAAACACAAATCTACAATATATATTCTTTTATAGAAGTTTATTTAAACACAGCCACTATTCAGTCTCCCCAATGATGCTCTCAAATGATGCAATCTTTTACCAAAAAACCTCGTTTCTCATTTCTATAATATATGTCCACCCTAGACCAGCCTTTTCCTTTAATATCTATAGGTTCCCACAAAAACAATCCCCCACTCCATAGCATGTAAATACAACATGCCACAAACAAGCATGGGTCAGATTGTCTTGTGACATACTGATATAGTTTGTACTAATATTTCCCAATTTGGGTAGCTTATATCTGCATAATGCTGGCTACATTTAGCCAGTTCTAAATATTTTTACGCCAAGATTTTATTTTATTCACTCTGTCTGTCTTCTACCTATTTTATTTGCCACCCATCTCATGGTTCAGGCAACTATGATTTACATTGGTGATTGATAATTAAATAATAAATAACCAATTATTCTATTCTTCACTCACCAATCTGCTACAAATCATAGAAACCAAATGAGTAGAGCAATACATTTTTATTTCTGTAGTATCTGCAAAATCTACAAAGTTTATATTGCTATATAACTAAGTATAATGCCCTTTATAGTTTTATTTTTTACAAAGTAAAAAAAGATGCCATTATAATATTTATTTATACAATTAAACCAAAACCTACATTGTTTCATACAAATTATGTTGCTAACTGTAATTTACCAGTATGTACATTCATAGCACACTATCACAAGTATTCACTTTTATTATACACATAAAAAGACATTCAATTATCCATATAAAAAGTCTGTCAAAACAGGAATATTGAAGTATGAACCAATTTAATTCTTTAATATTTTTAAGGTGGGTAATTTTAGCCTAATGTCTCATAGCTCAATATTTCTGATTGCCAGAATATTTAGCTCATTTCCATTATGAAGTGTTCAGGATTTCAATTTCTTACCATCAAAGGGAATAAAAGTTAATTCTATTACTTCTTTTTGGAGTGCATTTATTATTCTTTTTTTTATTATTAACCTATCTGAAATATCACTTCATAGTCACCAAGGGATAAATTGACTCTTCTGGTCCTAACCTATTTGCTCTTGCCAGAAGACAGCTGTTTCTCAATGAGAGACCTTCACAAATACAAAAATCAAATTTGATAAAAAAGAATGTGGAAGACCTTATACAGTATTTAACTAAATACTCTCTAATATTATTCTGTGCCCAGACAAGGAGTACAGATATCCATTAAAGGCAGAACTTTCAAAAAGTGTTAAATTTAGCTGATATTCATTTGTCATACCTGTATTTAAAAGTTCCTCAATGACAGACAAATTTCCAGCAGTTAATGCTTTTTTGAAAACTTCATTTTTATCCTGGCTGTGCGAGATTTCATCTAAACACTAGATAAAGAAGAGGTTTATGCTGCAATACATAAATTTACTAGTTCAATATTAATAGAAGCACTATATGAACTGCTTTATGAGTTACAACACAAGCAAACATTTTAAAAAATGGATTCAAGAATATTTGATTCCTCTAAGACCACTTTTTAACCACGTATTTACGTACATCTGTATTTTTGTGTGTGGTAAAAAAGTGGGTGCACCACAGCGGTTAGAATGCAGTACTTCTGCTGACTGATCAAATCTCACCAGGCTCAAGGTTGGCTCAGCCTTCCATCCTTTCGAGGTGGGTAAAATGAGGACCCAGATTGTTGGGGGCAATATGCTGACTCTGTAAACTGCCTAGAGACGGCTATAAAGTACTGTGAAGCAGTATAAGTCTAAGTGCTATTGCTATTACTTGTATACATTCAGAAAAGAGATTAAGGCAAAATATTTGTTTAGCTAATCAAAATGTACTGGCAAGTATTTGTAAAGAGAGAATAGGGATGAGATTCAAATGCCATTAGAATTCTCTCCCTACCATTTTTTTTGGGACACAACCTTTGTCAATGTTTACTTCTGGTAAATTTCTAGATAAGTCCCTGCAGTTTTCTTGCCAAGATTTCTTGAGTGCCACTGCCATTCCTACAAATGAAAGTATTTGGCCCAAGGCCACCCAGTCGACTGCTCCTACTGGCTACAACTCAGTTTCCCAGTTTCTAGCCTGCTGTTTAACCACTGCACCTAACTGGCTCTTAATTAAAATGTCCTACTAAGCCTGGTTTATCATTGGTTTAAGCCTGGTTTATCTTTGGTTTCAACCAATAGCCACTGCAATTGGAATCATTCCTGTTGTCATAACTGTTCTCTACAATGTTTCATTAGTATTGTATGTGGAATTACTGATATCCTCTAAAAGGTTAGAGTCCTGCTTATTAACAAAAGCAATACTGTCCAGCATGTGATTTATTTATAAAAAATGCTTAAGACAGCAGAGTCGCCCATGTCATAAGATTTTTAAAAAAATCTGATTTGAGAAAATCAACTTAATAGTGTAATTTAGGTTTTTCAGTCTGAAGGTTTGAATTGATACAACAACGCATTGGTCATTACTGTAACCAGCATTATCAACATATATACTTATACATGTGTATTGTACAAATTCAGCAAATTTGAGTGTAAATGACTGATCATCATTTACCTAGTACAATCTACTGGATTCCAAAAACATTTATCATAATTGTGACATGTGGATGCCAAACGTGCTCATCAGGTTTAATTCACAATTAGCATGCACCTGTCAAATGCCAACTAAGGGAAAAAAAGTTAATTCTATTATTTCTTTTTGGAGCGCATTTATTATTCTTTTTTTATTATTAACCTATCTGAAATCTCATTTCATAGTCACCAAGGGATAAATTGACTCTTCTGGTCCTAACCTATTTGCTCTTGCCAGAAGACAGCTGTTTCTCAATGAGAGACCTTCACAAACACAAAAATCAAAATCAGCTGCTATAAATATTTTATAACGGAGAAATATTTAAATTAGGAAATGGGGAACTTCTAAACCCATGAAGATCACTGGATGGTCTTGGGACTAATGTACATTTACTCATTTTTTTCCGTTCTAACTTCACCTTTTTACAAAATTTATTACTACAACAAAGTGTTTGGGAAGGAAGCGAGGAAGGCTGCCTGGTTTAAGCACGTTCCAATTTGCACCTGCTCGGCCGCCGTCGCCTCTCACCTGGGCCTGGGACATGAACCCGATACCCCAGCCGTCGTCGTCGCTCTCGCTGCTCTCCTCTCCCCCTGGGACAACGCGGAAATTCGTGCCGTTAGCCATCCGCCCTCACCTCAATTAATTTCTCTTTAAGGCCTCTTCCCACGGTCCGTTCTCCCTCCCAAACACACACCCTCGCGCACAGCCACTTTCTAGGGAAACGCCCGTCCCCTCCCTAACGCTTTCGCCAGCCCAAGCGCATGCGCGGGGGGGAAACCCGCGGAGGCGGGAGAAAGGGCACCGCGTGAAGGAGGCCTCTGCGGTCACGTGTCCGCATCAAAAGAAAGAAAGCCCCGGGGAAAACTTTTTGGAATCCTCCTGATTCCATGACTTGGGCCGCATTCGTTCTAATAGATGAGGCCATAGCCTCATAAACTTTGAAAGAGCTGCTTTCACCCTTAAGTCAGGGGTCCCCCACAAACTTGGCAACTTTAAGACTTGTGGACTTCAACTCCCAGAATTCTCCAGCCAGCATAGCTAGCTGGAGAATTCTGGGAGTTGAAGTCCACAAAGTCTTAAAGTTGCCAAGTTTGAAGACTGGCTGGAGAATTCTGGGAGTTGAAGTCCACAAGTCTTAAAGTTGCCAAGTTTGAAGACCACTGCCCTAAGTAAGGCATACCTAATAATCTGCTTAAAGGCGTCCAGTGAAGGGAAAGGTAGTAGTACCCTCATTTGGGGGTACTTGGCTCCGCTGTTGAACTGACATTACCTCCAGCGAAGTTTTAGAATGTGTTTCGATGCATTAACTGGGGAGAAAACCGTCTTTACTTCACTGAGACTTCTGACGTTGAGTGTATAGGATTGCTATGAAAGTTTCTTTTCCCGAGTTCACTGAGACTTAAAAGTGTCGATGTAGTGATTTTTTAAAAAAAATTGAAAGCAAAATGAAAGTTCTAAATGTACATACTGTAGAATGGACTGCTTGGTAGTGCAACTCCAGTGGATCTCGAACGCGTGCAAAATTAAGAGAAAACACAAAAACAATGGACGGCCCAGACTGGAATAATCTCATAGCAAAACCAACAAAGCAAAACGTGCTGTTGAACATCAACTCCAGGCCTGGGACCGAGGTCAGATTTTACGTCTTTGAAAGAGGTGTACTCACTTTGGAATTTCATGGGACAGTATTTGCAATAATCCACAATCTTCAGCATGTTTCTTCAGGTGTAACTCAAATGTGTTGTATCCAGTTAGCTCACTCGGTGGTAAATGTGACTCATCAATGATTAATGTTTTCCATTAGATTATGGACAGCATGTTTCAATCCAGAAAATTGAATATTTTACTACAGAAGGATAAGAAAATCCCATTTTTTATTTTCCTTCCAATTTATTAAACAGAAAATGTTTATTGTATGAATTTTTTTATCCCACCTTTGTTATTTTTATATAACTATGAAGGTGGCTGAACATATACAATGCAGTATTCTTTCCTATTTTCTCCACATTAATCCCAGAATTCATTCCAACTGGGAGATTTGCAGTTGTTGAATTTTTAAATTTTTAAAATAAGTTGCAGAATTAAAATTTCATGTTAATATATTTTTGGACAAAAAATCATGAGTGATATAAATGGACTTAAAAAAGAAGCAATATAAGAGCATTGACAGTTTGAAAATACTTTAAGCTATCAGGAATATTTGATTGCAACACTGGATGAGTTTCCTTCAATCCTTCGCTAGAGATGTTTTAAACACAAGTTTAAAGACTTCTTTTGATTAACTGCAAAACAGTTATTAAAAATCTGATTTTAGAAAGTTAAAAATTATCTAAGAGTCCAGATAAATTTGAAATAAGATTTTGGAATTAATTATAATTATAAGATTTTTTTCTGCAGAAAAATGTGTTTGTTTTGAATTCTTTTTTTTTAAATGAGATAAGTTTTAAAATAAAATTTAAACCTATTTTGCACCTGCAGATTTCAAAGAGATTAACATGGACTTAATGAAATAAAATCCCATTTATATAGGATTCCTTAAACAAATGTTTATTTTTTTATCTGATAGTGACTGAGGTGTCAGGAAGGGCTACATTGTCTAAATATGATGTATCACTTGAACAATATATATTACTTGGGGGGAAAAATCCAGCACAAGTATTTCAATGTACTGTTGCATCATTAGTGCTTACTGATGCATACTTCACTGAAATGGGACTTATAAGTTACTTTGACTGAATCTTGGAACTGGCTGTTGTATTCTAACTGGCATTCTGCAGAAGACCTGGCAGATGTCCCATATATTCATTGCAAAAGTTTAATGTCTCCATTGTCTGCCAACGGTTCTTATCAATAAAATGTTATAAATTTTTTAATAATCTTTTAGTTCAGAGGAGGGAGGAACATTTACATACTTGTGATTTAGGTAAATCTCAGAGTAAACAATTAGTATGCCATAAGATGTGAGATGAGACACGAAACAGAAGCATTTGTTACTAAAACTTTAAATAAAATGTAATTTATTCTAGGGTTTGGATATTTGCGCATGTGTGAGTTTGTGAATGGCCGGGAGCTTCTTTGCTCCGGCGGGATAGGTGAAAAGAACGCCGGAAAACATCATGGTCTCTATATGCGAGCCCCGTAAGAAAGGGACCGAACGGTAGAGTATGACCTGAGGGACTTGGCGAGACGATCAACTGGGGCGGTTGCTTCCTTTGGCTGGTCTCCAGCCTGTGTGGTTGCGTTGGTGGTTTCTCTCGTTTTGGTGGCGAAGATGGCGGCGCCCGGCGGCTTTTAATACGCCAGTGCCTTTGGCCTTACTTCTGGACTTGGAAACTCGGGAGAAACTTGGGAGAACCTCTGGGACTGCACTAACACTATCCTGCCAATGAGGGGATGGCCGGTCCAGATGGCGCCAAATGGGATCAGGCAGCTGCCCTTGCTGCCACCGCCACCGCCACGGCCCTCCCAGGTCCCCCCTCCCTTTTCTTCATCGTATTTTGGCTTGCAGCAGTCCGGGCGGCCTTTGCCTCTGTTCTTTGCGATTGGGAGAGCCCTTGGAGCTTTTGGAGCCTTCGGAGCTGTATCGGCTCGTCGTCTGTCTCCACAGGTGGGGTGGCTGTTTTGTGCGGCGTTGGACGGAGATGGACAGCTGATTTTGTTTACCATTGTTACGACCCCTTCGGGCACCCCCCCCCACTCCATTCGATCGGACTTTCTCCACGTTGCGGCCTCTTCTTTGCCCTTTTTGTGGCTCTCCACCTTATTACTTTTACCACCTGGCTCTCCCTGCTTACGAACTTTGGACTGCTTATGAACTTTGGACTGCTTATGGACTTTGGACTTTGGACTTTGGACTCTGGACTCCTGGATTCCTAGATATACGATCCTGTTTTCCCTATCACGACCACTACCATCTACCACTCTAGAGACACCATCTCAACCACCCAGACCTCTACCTCCCTTTACCACATTGTCTGGGAGAGAAGAGAAGATGAACTATTCCCTCTGCACCCCCTTGCCATCGACTTGACCTTTGTGTCCCCGCCCCACAAACCAACGATCTTACTTGCACAACTTCAACACCAATTTAATATCTGCACAACCCTCCCTCCCCTTTTCTTCTTTTTGTATGTGGAGTGTATGTGTATGCCTGTGAGTGAATGATCCCACCTTCTTTTAAATTAGCGTAATTATTTTTATTGTATTGCTGTATCCTTTTAAACTATAGTGGGGTATGTTTGCAGAGAATGCTTGGTTGGTACGTATGAGGGGATTGAGAGCACGGCCTGGAGCCCCCTCCACTGAGTGCAGAAGCAGAAGTGGATGTGGGCCCGGATCTGCCTCTCATCCCAGAGTGTCTGATTTGAATAGCCTGCCGAGTAGAGCGGGGGCTTTGAAAGATAGAGGGGGGTCTATGGGCATGGGGGCGAGCCGTAGCATTACAGTCACGACTGGGAGGGGCAGGTATGATGGGAGCTTCAGGGCTAGCCATTACCGGGGAAGGAGGGTTCGCTATGTCACAGCGATCCCTCATTCCGGCCCTGGTAGCTCAACTCGGGAACCAGGTGACATGGGAAATCAGGGCCCTGGTCTCAGGCTGCTGCTGCTAAATGCCAGGTCTGTGGTCCATAAAGCTCCCCTTGTCTGGGACTTACTATTAGATGAGGGGGCAGACCTGGCATGTATTACTGAAACCTGGCTGGGCCATGAGGGAGGAGTCCCCCTCTCAGAAATGTGCCCAGAAGGGTTTCAGGTGCTCCACCAACCACGACACCAGAGAAGGGGTGGAGGAGTCGCAGTTATAATCCGGGAATCATTAGTTCATCGCAGGATCCCTGCTCCAGAGAATGTCGGGTGTGAGTCCCTCCTTGTGAGGTTGGACCTAGGGGGTCAAGTGGGCTTGTTGCTGACATACCTACCTCCCAGCTGCGTCACAACAGCCCTGCCTGCGCTCCTAGAGTCAGTAGCCGGACTGGCGGAGGAGTTCCCCAGACTTATAGTACTGGGAGATTTCAACCTGCCATCTCTTGGCGAACGCTCTGATGGGGCCCAGGAGTTCATGGCTTCCATGGCAACCATGGACTTGACCCAGGTAATTCAGGGTCCGACTCATGTGGCAGGACACACGCTCGACCTTGTGTTTCTCTCGGAGCAGTGGAGACGTGATCTGGAATTAAAGGGGATTGAGATCTCGCGCTTGTCATGGACAGATCACTTCCTGTTGAGGCTTGATTTCTGGAAGCTACTCCCCCACTGCAGGGAGGTGGGGCCGATTAAATGGTTCCGTCCCAGGCGCCTGATGGACCCATTGGGATTTCAGACAGAGCTTGGGGAGATACCTGACTCCCTTGCCCACAATTCGACTGAGTCCTTGGTCGCTGCCTGGAATACTGCAGCGGCTAGGGCACTAGATCGGATTGTGCCTTTCCGGCCTCTCCACGGCAGTGGGCACCTTGGTTTACCGAGGAACTCCGGGAGATAAAGCGTCAAAACAGACGCCTAGAGCGACGCTGGAGGGCTAGTAACTCCGAATCCGACCGAACACTACTAAGAACCTTTATTAGGTCTTATTTAGTGGCAATACGGGCAGCAAAATGTGCTCATTTTTCCGCCCTTATTGCATTCACAGAATCTCGCCCGGCCACCCTGTTTAGGATAACTCGCTCCCTCCTGAAAGGGAAGGATGCGAGTGAACCCTTACAGGGAAGAGCTGAGGAATTTGTTCAGTTTCTGTCAGACAAAGTCACTCAGATTCGGATGGACCTGGACTCCATTTGGACAGTGCCAGCAGAGATGCCGAGGGAGAGCCTTGATCAAATTTTGTGGAGTGAGTTGCAGCTTGCCACTCCTGAGGAAGTGGACAAGGTCATTGGAGCGATGAGTACCGCCACCTGTCTACTGGACCCTTGTCCCTCCTGGTTGGTTTTGACCAGCAGAGAGGTGACACGAGGCTGGATCCAGAGGATTGTAAACACCTCGCTTCGGGAGGGGTCTTTCCCGCAACCTTTGAAGGAAGTGGTGGTGAGTCCCCTCCTTAAGAAGCCTGCTCTGGACCCAGCTGTCCTTAAAAACTACCGTCCAGCCTCCAACCTCCCATTCCTGGGGAAGGTTGTTGAGAAGGTGGTGGCCTCCCAACTCCAGCGGACCTTGGATGAAGCGGATTATCTAGATCCCTTTCAGTCTGGTTTCAGGCCTGGTTACTGCACTGAAACCGCTTTGGTCGCGCTGACCGATGATCTCTGGCGAGCCAGGGATAGAGGGCATTCCTCTATCCTGGTGCTTCTTGACCTCTCAGCAGCCTTCGATACCATCGACCATGGTATCTTTCTGCGGCGGCTGGAAGAGGTGGGAGTGGGAGGCACCGTTTTATGGTGGTTCTCCTCTTACCTCTCTGGCAGGTCGCAGTCGGTGTTGGTCGGAGGACAGAGGTCGACCCCTAGGCCCCTGGAATACGGGGTGCCGCAGGGCTCGGTCCTGTCCCCCCTCCTATTTAACATCTACATGAAGCCGCTGGGTGAGATCATTCGTCGGTACAGGATTAAATACCACCACCAGTATGCGGACGATACCCAGCTGTATCTGTCCGCCCCCGTGCCAACTCAGTGAAGCGGTAGAAGTAATGTGCCAGTGCCTAGAAGCTGTCAGGGTCTGGATGGGAATGAACAAGCTTGCGCTCAACCCTGACAAGACTGAGTGGCTTTGGATGTTGACTCCCCAAAATAGTCCAGATATTCCATCTATAAACCAGGAGGGTGAAATTTTACACCCCTCAGAGAGGGCCCACAACTTGGGTGTTCTCCTGGACCCACAGCTGACATTAGAACATCATTTGTCAGCTGTGACCAGAGGAGCTTTTGCCCAGGTTTGCCTGGTGCACCAGTTACGGCCCTACCTGGACCAGGAGGCACTCCAAATGATCACTCATGCCCTCATCATCTCAAGGCTCGACTACTGTAACGTGTTCTACATGGGGCTGCCCCTGAAGAGTGTTCGGAGACTACAATTGGTCCAGAATGCAGCCGCACGAGCAATACTGGGTGTACCTAGGTACACCCACGTTACACCTATCCTCCGCAAGCTGCACTGGCTCCCTATTGGTCTCCGAACACGCTTCAAGGTGCTGGTTATTACCCTTAAAGCCCTACATGGCCTAGGACCTGGATATCTCTGTGACCGCCTCCTGCAACTACCTCCCAGTGCTCCCAGTGCCCAATAAGATCGCACAGGGCGGGGACAGGACGGTAGTCGGAGACCGTCAACTACGCAGTGTCATCTGGCGGCTCCTTGGGGGAAAGCCTTCTCTGTAGCTGCCCTGGCCCTTTGGAACGATCTACCCCCTGAGATCCGGACCCTCCCCACTCTCTCAGCCTTCCGTAAGTCTGTTAAGACCTGGCTGTTCCGGCAGGCCTGGGGCTGTTGATCTGGATTGACTTTCAGCCCCATTAAGATCGACTGCATGTTGTGTCGTTCTTTTAATTTGTTTCTGTCTTGTATTTTAAACTTTTTAAAATACTTTTAAACTGTTTTTATGTAAGCCGCCCGGAGTCCTTCAGGATTGGGCGGCATACAAATCTATTAAAATTGGAAATAGGAATTTGGTTTATTGTTTTGTTTTTTGATCTTTAGTTACAAAATGGAAAATTAGTAAAGATAAATAATAAGATAAGATAAGATAAATGATAAGATAAATGATGTTTATTCAATTTTTGCCACTTCAGTAAAAGAAACTTTTATTTGCTCATCCTTGACGTTTTCACCCTTTAGCTAAAATTAATTAAAGCATGAAGATCATTTGGTTTTGAACATCTTAGTCAACAGATGTCAGTGGAGACTTGCTTGTACTATGTGAAGAAAGTTAGAATTAAAGTGAGAACTGAATGAATATGCAGAAAAAGATCATAAAAGAAAAGAAAGAAATCATAATTTCTTTTCAAAATCCTGCTTGAAATACTCATGTCATTTCAATGTAAATACATGCCATTCAAGCTTTGTGTAAGTATAATGTTATGTATTTCATACATTGTCTTATTGTTACCTTTCTTTTTTGAATTTCATCAACTATATCCAACTTGACTTTCTCATTCTTCCTGATCTCCTTCCCTAATCTACTTATACTTCCTTCATAGTTTGTTTTGAAATTCTGTACTTATTCTACATTTCTTCATTCTATATTTATTCATTTTATCTTTATGATCAAACCCACCTTCTTTATGATCAAACCTGGCTTATTTCATACAGGTCACACTATATCAGTCAAATTAATTCAGTAAATATTTGCTGTTATTCTATCTTTCCTTGTTTCACCATAACCCATTTCCTTATAAATTACTTTTATATTTCTTCTAATGCACTTAACTCTCCCTAACATATAACAAATAGGAAGAAGCACATGTTTATGCCCAATATATTTTCTTTCAACAAACTAATTCTTCACAAAATATCACTCACTATCTTTCTAATACCATTTACATATTTTAAAATTTTTCTGTTCATTTCTAGTCTTTTGTTTCTACCAAAGCATCTATTTCTTCTTGTTTGAGGGCATTTTTGATAATGTGTAGTACTTTATTTTCACTTTCAAATGTCACAGTCTTGATCTTTGATGCATTACTTTTCTGGTCCATATTCCTTGTTTCATCATATACGCCATCATTCACTGCAGACCATTTCAGATCTCAGATACCATCATGGTTTCATGTCATTACCAAAGTATATGTATAATGATAATACAATGTCTAAACAACACATCATTAACATTACCACAAGTAATGATATTTTTCTAATTCACACATACTTTATTTCCATCATATGCCACCCTAAACTATATCCAGCAATCAAGGTAAAATCTGAAAGAAAGGTAGAAGAATAGAAGTAAAGAGTAGAAGTTGGAGAAAAAAATGAAAAATGTAAAAAGAAATAGAAAAGAAAGGTAAGAATATAGTAGAGAAAAATAATATGTATGTATGTGACTTCCAACCTTCATCACAACTACAAACAATTTTACTTATCTCCTCTTAAAATACAACAGATGATCTCTCGTCCCTTATCCCATGCCTTATCTACCTCCTCACGACCAATTAGATCCCACAGATTAGGCCTCCTCCGGATTCCATCAACTAGCCAGTGTCGATTGTCGACCCCCGGGGGAGGGCCTTCTCTGTGGCTGCTCCGGCCCTCTGGAACGATCTCCCCGTGGAGATTCGGACCCTTGCCACCCTTCAGGCTTTCCGCAAAGCCATTAAAACCTGGCTGTTCTGGCAGGCCTGGGGCTGATGAATTCCCAGCCCCACTCGAATTGTTGCGGCTGTTGATGAGTTTTTAATCTGTTTTGTATTTGTCTGTCTTTTCATTTTTTGTACTTCCCCTTTTCCCTATTTAGTTTGTTAGCCGCCCTGAGTCCCCTCGGGGAATAGGGTGGCATACAAGTTCAATAAAACTAAACTAAACTAAACTATAGACAAACTTATAAAGTAACTGTGTCATTTTAGTCCTGATATGAACAAAAGTCCACTGAGGGTTATATAAGGGAATGTGTTGATGAACTTGGGGAGCTAGAGGAAGAGCTGCTACCTAGGAAAGTCTTCAGTGAAAGGGCAGAGAAAGAAATTTAGGAAGGACTCCTCATAATATTTAGTCCATTCAAATAATGTCACTGAATTTGATTTCTTTTTATTTTTTTCTTTGTCCCTTTTCACAAGATTCTTCAAAACATTAAACCTTTTTTGTAAATCTAATATAGCAAAATTATTCAGCTCTCTCTCTTGGTATATTCTTTGCATATTCTTTTTAATTATTAAAACACAGCTGGTTTCCTCTGTATGTCCAGTGTGACATCTTTTTCCATGCCATTCTTGTAGCCTGACATTTGTAAATCTTCTTTCAACTCAATTGCAATCTTGTCAGGAAAAACTTGTTCCTGTCCCGCAACATCTTTTATACACATTTTCTCCATAGAGGCGGATGTGTCTTGTGGAATTAAAATGCAGGACTCAAAATCAGAGGTGGGTTCCTACTAGTTCAGATTACTTTTCCACCCTTCTACTGTTACTATCTTCAAGAAAAAGAAGATACTGTCTTAATAAAAGAAACATTGCTGTAGAATGTTGATAAGTGTTCCTGAAACCCAAGGCATATGTATCTTGTGTCAATTAGTGTTTCGGTGTTTCTATTTTATAATGCAATGCCACTTGTCAGAATTTGTTTTCTTCACACTTACACTATTAATGTTATCTTTTCAATCCAGTTTTCAAAAGTATCCAATATGTCCTGTTAGAACATAGATCCATTCTATAATTGTAAGCTGTGTTTATGGGTTCTCTCCTGTCATTTTAATCTTTAGTTTCCTCTAGCACCCAATTTTTTAAATTTTATGTTTTTTTTAAGTCGAAACAAAAACATTTCCCATGGGAAGGATTTTTTATAATTATTTCCAAAATCTTACTTCAAATTTAACTACACCCTTAGTCCATTTGTATCTTTCCAAAATTAAAATTATAATGATCTTCAAGGATACCACCTTGACAGATTGAGTTTACTAAACTCAGGGATATTATATAGGTATATTTTTCTTGTGGTCTACCAAATTACAGGCTGTCATTAAAAATACAATTCAGAAATGACTTGACAAATGTATGCTGATTCCCAAGAACCTTTTCTTTTAAGTGCTTGCACCGTCTAATTCCTAGTAACAGACATTAAAATTACAAGTTTTCTGGTCTCATTTTTCATTTTTTGAGTCTGATCTGTACCTAACTGCTTCTGTCCTTTAAAACAGTGAATCTCCATGACTATCCATTTTTCTTTTCCCTGGTGGAAAACTTTCATATGATTGATTTCTGTGGAGTTTGTACTAACCGTAACCCTTTCTGCTATTAGAAACTAAGTCAAAATAATAGAATTGTCTCAAGTGGTTGGAACTAATCTTACATTTTGAGGGCTTCAAATCAGTTGCTCAGCTCTAGTGGCATGTCTCGATCTCCTGGTTCATCCACTTTTTTCAGTCACTTATATCCAATACTTTCTTAGCCACCGGTCTGGTTTCTTTATGGTGCCTGCAAAATTGAGGGTACTCTCACCTAGCAATGTGGATAGCAATTTTCACTTCCAGGTATTCTTCAAAAGCAAACCCATTTATCATATGGGTTCTTTTTCACCTCAGGTGCCAAAATCATGTGTGCGCACACTATCATGTATGCACACATGCCCACTATCACATGCACGTAATTTAATGCCCCCCATGCCCCCTGCATATGCGTTCATGTCCCCCCCACTGCCCTGTGCATGCACACATGGCTTTCTTTGAATCTGGGGAGGGCAAAAACGGCCTCCGCGCCCCCGAAGGCCCCCACTGAGGCCCTTTGGAGGCCATGAACAGCCCATTTTCAGATTTCCGGTGGGCCCGATAGGTCCATTTTTCACCCTCCCCAGGCTCCAGAGGCTTTCTAGGAGCCTAGGGAGGGCAAAAAAATGGCCCAACCGAAAGTTCGGGAAAGGATTTCCGGGTTGCCAGTTAGGCCGTTTTTCTCCCCCCACCCCCAAGGCTTTAGGAGGCTTCCCTGAAGCCTTTGGAGGGTGAAAAACACCCAACAAGCAAACCGGAAATCTTTTCCCGAACTTCCAATTTGTGCGCTGGGTTGTTTTTTGCCCTCCGGAGACTTCGGCTGAAAATCAAGGTCAAAAATTTTCTGGCCAAGCGCACGCATGTGCATTGGAGCTGATAGGGCAATGCCTTGTGTGCCCTCAGAAATGGCTTCGCGTGCCACAGGTTTGCCATCATGGATATAGAGGATGAGGGCATGAGTTAATGTCACAAGCAACTTCAGCTCTAGGAATAGCGTACCAACTAGTGTACCATATGAAAGTGAACAAGGCTCCCTTTGAAATGTATGTAATTATCATATCTTATATTACACATGTATATCTAGGAATGTCACCATTGCTGTTTACTCACCACATCCTTTTATAAGGATGTATGGTTGACTTTTCCTCCCCTCCCCAAAAGTACCTCTGTTTCTATTTGTTCTCCTGATTAGATGCACTGTTAGCAAACTACCTATGTCTTCTTCTCTTTCTAAAGGGTGCTACAGATCCTGAATCTTAATTGGTCCATTATCCTTGCATAGGGGAATGACCAATGATAATCTAAAACTCATCATTACAACATAATAGCTAGTAACACTTGCTATGCCTGCAGTTTATTGATGGCAAATACATACTGGACAGAATTGAGAGACTACAGCAGAGGAAGGCTAAAATGTTTCTCTGAAACTGACAAAGCCCAAATAGAATTTTCCAATATTCTAAAACCAAATTTTCTTAGACTATGCAGGCATAACTTTACCTCTTATCTTACATGGAAAGGGATCGCATAATTAAAAGCAGAAAAAAAATTCCCTCAGGTGTACATTATGTTCTGCTGTAAGTAGCTTTTTGTGCTTTGTTGCTTTGTAGACTTCTTGTTGCAATGCGCCTGTTCTTTCATTTAAGCACACTGTGATCCAGATTGTTTGGTTTATTCTGCTTTGTGACACATAGTAAAATTAATTGACCATTTGGTCTCTTTTGATCTATCATTCTTCAGTCTTAAGATAACTTTTATAGCCAGTTACAAACACTGCTCAAAGTCTACTGAACTATGTTTCTTTTCAGCAAATAATTACACTTACAAAAAGAAAAAAAAATGAATTCAGTAGTAAGCCCTTATAGAGATATTATAAAACATAAAATCATATTCTGTATCTGAACTAATTTATAACAACAAGCAACTTAGCTGTATATTCACACAGTGGTCTGAATGTATATAATGCCATTAATATTGCATTACTGTTTACCAACTTCTTTCATTAGAACATTATCAATCAGTATATTCAAGTAAATAGATATTGTACTCTTAAAATCTTCAAAATAATCTACAAATAATCAAAACACTCTTTCCTACTACTCAATACTCTTTGTTGTTTAAATATTTAGGACAGCCTACATGTGCCATTTGTTATTCAGTCTTGGATTTTTGCCCTCTTAGCCTCAATAATGTTATTGTTCTAGGATTATTAAATGACAATATGAAATGAAAGATGTTAAATAAAACTTTTGAAAACTTAAAGCTTATAAACTAGTGAAAACAAGATTCTCAGGCTTTCAGCTCCTCCTATTTTTAGTTTGTCCCTCAAAGAAGATTGAAAATTTCTCAAAATCTTTTGCAATTAATTCTACTTAATTTTAAAAGAACATTGGCCCCTTTCTGATATCTAGGCACTCCAAAAATAGCTATAAAAGTAAAGTTCCACAGTGAAACAAATTTGTGTTAATATTTTTTTTTTATCAAATTCAACTCCTCATGTACACATTCATGACCTAGCCATGTAGCTGTTGAGAGAGAAAAAAATCAAAACATTATACTGAATAGTAAATATTCTGATTTTCTCTCCAAAATAATTAATACTGTCTCAAGTTAGATTGTATCGATTATAAAATTGCTCTCTTGAAACAATTGACATCATGAAATATAACCTTGATGTTACCATAATTACAGAGTGTGAACTATTTATTCATTTTAAAAAAATATTTTGTTTTAAATATGAATAAGGGTACATCTATGGAATTTGTATGGGATGCAAGCTAAGCGTATATGAGAGGAGTCCTGATGAATGTAAATAAAACACATAGAAATAAGCAAGGGTTAAAACGAACAGAACTGGAAGAGGAAATTAAGAGAAAAGAGCTGGAGTTAACAATGAACCCAGATGATACAAAGGTTAAGGAAGGGAGGTGTGGTTTTCTCGATGCTACATATTATCATATATGGTGGACCTGCCAAAAGGTTAAGCAGAAATGATTTAAACTGTTAAAAGTTAGTTCAGTAAGAAGAAGCTAAGGTCAATGTAGAATGTCATTAATTTCTTTATCTCTTTTTTCTCAATAGATTTTAGACTGTGTTAGTTAAAAATCCATACCGTGTACGGGTTCTGGGAAGTCGGGGGGGGGGGAAGGAGGAGGGGGGTTGGGGGGTGGAGGGAGGGAGGGGCACACACACAAAAAATTGTACTTCAATGTCTTAATGATTGACAAATGACGAAATATTTGTGTGTTTTTTTTTAAAGAAATAAAAATAAATATTTGTCATTAAAAAAATATATACTTATGGGCTCAGACCTATAAACATTCTACAACTTCAAGTAAAGGTTAAATTGGATGTATTATATAAAAAGAGACATTTTAATATAGAACAAGTACAGTCGGTGACCCTACACAAATCTGGAACATAAACCAATCTGGCAGTTATTCTAGTTGTGCTGAATCCACATATAATTGATATTAGGTCTTATACAGGACCAATCTGGAAAGATTAGATTAGATTTGAATGCACCCATTAATCAATTTGCATGTTTGATAATAGCAACATTTTTCCTCTGTTATTAGAAACATAACCAATAAATGTACCATTTAATTGTATGAGAGGGCATATTTTCTTAGGAAAATATGCTTAAATCAAGTAGCATAACTGATTCTCTAAATTGCACAAAAAGTGGGATTTATTTTTTTGGGGGGGAAACCTATTATCCCCAATAAGTGGAATTTTCACATTTTTAAAATATTTATGAGAGAGTTATGAATGCCTATGCCAAAGTGTGCTCAAAATACCCTATGACCATACCCGTGAATCAGCAGTATTGCACAGGATCTTTGTAAAGTTCATACTATCTAATGGAGGCCTGGGCATTATAGCTGAATATTATACAGATAGTCCTCGACTTACAACTGTTCATATAGTGACCATTTGAAGTTACAATCGCACTGACTTATTACTGTTTTTCACACTTATGACCATTGCAACATCCCTGTGATCTCATAATCAAAATTCAGACTGACTCATATTTATGATGGTTGCACTGTCCAGGAGACCTTTTGCGACCTTCTGACAAGCAAAGACAATGGAGAAGACAGATTCACTTAACAACCGTGTTCTTAACAACTACAGTGATTCACTTAATAATTGTGGCAAGAAAGATTGTAAAATGTGGAAAACTCACTTAACAAATATCACTTGTTTGGGATCAATTGTGCTCGTAAGTCCAGGATTATCTGTAGTTGAAAATTATGTCTCACTTAGCAACAGAAATTTAGGCACAATTATGGTTGTAAGTCAAGGACTACCTGTACATAAAACTATTCCATCTATGGATTCTACCAAATTCAAATCTAATCCTCAGGGTACCATTTCTATGTTTTATTACAGTTGGCTGTTTCACAACAGTTTTATTTTTGTAAAGGCTGATTTTTTTTAGCTCTAAGTTTTCCTGTAAAATGGAAATAGTGTTTGTCTTTTATAAGATTGAAAGTAGTTGCAGGTTAACTAACTATTTGCTGCAGAACTATTTTTCTTCCTGCAAAATATTTGGTGCTTTGTAGAATAACTCTACAATTCCTTAAAAGCAGTTTCTGGAAATCCAGAAATTGCCCATATGAACTGAGTGCAAAAGTAGACAACAGAACTAATTAAATCAGTTTCTTGCATGGTATACTTTCTGAATGTGGTATATCATTTTTATAAAAAAAATAAACTATATATTAGTGATATTGAAAGTAAGTGGCTGATCACTGGTCTTCAATCTGCAGTCTTCATATGTTGAATTCTAGCTCTTGCTAGCTCTAGCCATTTTTGAAAAGTCCAGGAAGATCTGGAATTAGTCATGTTTACACATTACGTGAGTGATACATTATGCATACATTTCTTGTTCATCTCTAGATGAACAAGTATTTTTGCTTATTTTATTAATTTATAGTTCTAGACCAAATAAAAATGAAATGCAACACATAATATAAAAAAAGTAATATGAAAGTTTAAAGACCAAATGCTATGGCTGATGTAGGTTATGCAGAAGTCAGACAGTGTACCTGATGGCAATGGTGATGAAGCAAAACTTCAATACCTTCCTGTAGATTTCTGGTAAGAAATTTGCAAGCAAGAAGCAGGAGATTTCCATGTCCAAGGAGCCCATAACAGTAGAAGAGAAGAGGAAGTAGGAATGGGGTGAGGTCCACGGTAGACAGTTTAAGGTTGAAGCTGTGGGGGTTTGAGTGTGCAACAACGGAGGTAGGTAGGGCATTCCAGGCATTGACCACTCTGTTGCTGAAGTCGTATTTTTTGCAATAAAGTTTGGAGCGATTTACCTTGAGTGAATATCTATTGTTTGCCCATGTATTGTTGAGGTTGAAGCTGAAGTAGTCGTTGACAGGTAGGACGTTGTAGCAGATAATTTTGTGTACTATGCTTAAGTCAAACCATAGGCAGCGTAGTTCCAAGTTGTCCAAGGCCAAAGTTTCAAGCCTGGTGCCGTAAGGGATTCTATTGTGAGCCGAGGAGTACTTCTTGTGAAATACTTCTGGACCCGCTCAATTGTATTAATGTCTAAATAAACAGTGTGGATTCCAAGCAGACAAGCTGTATTCAAGAATTGGTTTGGGAAAGGTTTTTTATGCCCTACTTAGTAGTACAATGTTACCGGAGAAGAAGCTTCGCAAAATTAGCTTAACAACTCTTAATGCCTTTTTGGCAATGCTGTTACAGTGAGCTCTGGGGCTTAGATCATTTAAGATGAGTACTCCTAGGTCCTTGACAGAGTGAGGGTTGTCTACAAGGTCATATCCTCTCAGCTTGTATTTAGTGTTCTGATTTTTGTTGCCAATGTGTTGGACAGAGAATTTGTTAGATGAGATTTGGAGTTGCCAATTGTGCGACCATTCTTACACATAGTCAAGGTCACTTTGTAGGGTAACAGCATTGTCGGTGGTATTAAATAGTTTTACGTCATCAGCGAAGAGGCCGCAGCTGCTTATAATATGATCGCAAAGGTCATTTATGCAAAGCAGAAAGAGTGTGGGTCCTAAAATGCTGCCTTGGGGGACACCACTGTTAACTGGTGCTGGGTTTGATAGGGCGCTCCCTATTTTGACTACTTGTTGCCTGTTTCACAGGAATATGGTTATCCACTTGTGCAGAGATCTGGAAATGTAAGAGCTTAGTTTTAACATAAGTTTGTCGTGTACCACTGAATTAAAGACTTAGCAGAAGTCTATGTAAATTGTATCAATTGCTTTACACTGGTCAAGTTGTGTGGTCAAAATGTTTCGGCAGTGTAGGAGTTGCAGTTTACAGAACATATTTTTCCTGAAACCAAACTGCTTGTTAGAAAGCAGGTGATGGATTGGTTTATAATTGATTCCATGACTTTACAGGTGACACAACACAGTGAGATTGGTCTGTAATTTTCTACTAGGCTAGGTATGACCATGGCTAATGACCATAGGGTTTAGCAAGGAGCTGGTTCTGAGGGATACCTGATGGATTGTGCTTAGAGGTTCGGCTAGAGCAGTGGAAAGCTTTTTCAAGAAGTAGCATTGAAGCAATGGCATTACATCTTTAAGCAAGCATCTTTTGTGAATGACAGATAGAAAGATACTTGGGAGGGCTGAAGAGGCTATGAAAAAATGTCTTGAATTAATAAAGAGAAAGTATAGATCTATGAACTAATAGAAAATACTTGCAGCTCAGGTTTTGGATTTTAGCAGTGGTTTGCTCTCTAAGCTTGTCTCAATTTAGTTTCTGAACATTTTGTTACCAGACTAGGTAATACCATCAGCAGGATTTTCTTGTCCTATTCTCCTTAGCTGATAAATGTCTTGTGTGCCAGTTTGGTAAATTGGTCATGTGATTGCTTGTTCATTTGGAGCTATATTTAAATTCTGAGCAGCTGATTTGTTGATTTGTCATTCGAATGGTGTGGTTTCTTACGTATTCATATGCTTACATAGTCATTTGCTTGTTAATTGCTCCTTTTGTAGAATAGCAGGCTTCAATAAATTCATGTGTGTGGCGAGTGCTGGCATGGCCAATGATTTTTGTTCCTTCCCAATTGAACTGGTGTTATTTATTATCAATGTGGTTTTAGAGCAAGAATTTTTGATTGTGCAATTTAACTGCTAGTTGATGTTAATGAACACTTGTTTTTAATTGCCTTCCTGTTTGTCCCACTTCGAATTGGTTGCAATTGTTGCAATTGATTTTGTATTCTATGTTGCTCTTGTCTTCCTTCTGTATTTTGTCTTTGACTTTAAATAGCTCTTTTCTGAATGTAAGTGTGAGTTTGTGAGCTATCATTATTCCTAGGGGTTGCAGTATTCTGGCAGCCATTTTGGATGTTCCTTTGATGTATGGTAGGACTTCTTTTTGTGTTGTGGTTGGCTGTGTATTTTGTTGGGGTTTGGATGACAAGGATCGTATTATGAAATGTTTTGGATAGCCATTGTGGAGGAAAACATCGAAAAGGTGTTTCTCTTCTGCTTTTCTTAATGACTCGGTCCTGCAGTGTGTTTTGGCTCTTTTGAAAATGATCTGGGTGCAGCTCCTCTTGTGTGCAGGAGTGTGGTTGCTTGTGAAATTTAAATGTTGATCTGTGAGCGTGGATTTTCAGTAGGTTGTTAATTCGCAAATATACATGCGCCATTAATCAGCTAACAAAAAAGCATGCCAGGTATAATCAAGTATCGTAGTTGTTGCAACTCACCTGAATTGCTGGAAAGTTATTTAAATAATGAACTAACCAAAGGCTAGTCAGTAGCTAATCATAGTGCTGGTTAATTTTATTTTCAGAATAAAATAAACATAGTTTATTTATAACTCTGTTTCCTCAGTGTTAGAAGAGACATAGATAGTGGTTTATAAGCATATTTTTTCCAGGTATCTTACCAAGATGTCCACTGATCCATGGGCATCTAAATTACAAAGTTTGTTCAAATGCTGAGTTCTTCACTAATGTATTTGATGTGAAGATATTATAATATCATTTTCAAATAAATCTAAAAACACATTTCCAAACTAGTTGCAATGCCTGTAAATCATGATTTACATACTTACCAGCTGTAACTGACATTAACAAGATATTGAGCAGTAAAATTATTGCAAGATACTTTTTTATTTTGAGTCAGTAA
The DNA here is from genome assembly GCF_009769535.1 of Thamnophis elegans. Lineage (NCBI taxonomy): Eukaryota > Metazoa > Chordata > Lepidosauria > Squamata > Natricidae > Thamnophis > Thamnophis elegans. Next base: position 58,594,815 of record NC_045547.1, read on the forward strand.
GTAGCCCACAAATTATTGTGATTTTATTTAGCAGTCGTGTAGTAGTATTTTGTAGTAGTATTTTAATTATTGTTGAAAATCTTATATCTCCTGGGGGCCCTATTACAATATAATTTAATTAATTTCAATAGCTGAGACATATGTCTGGCTATTGTTTAAAAAAGTGTTGACCAGCTGTATGTAAATAAAATTGGTATTCGGTCATAATTATAATAGCCCTACAATAAGTTCTAGACTTGAAATAGATAATCTGGATAATTTGTAGGAAATTGGCATGCATTTCAATCTCCTATTTTTCAACAATGGTGTCAAAACTAAAATAATGTAAGAAAGAAAAGACAAGACAAAAACATGGGGCTAACATAGTTAAGATGCAAAATCCAGTCAATGAATAAATAGTTAAGGTTTCTGTGTCCTTTTGCACAATAGTGGCATTCTGGATTTTTGCAGAGCATTGAGTTGTCATGATGTCTAAGTCCTACTCTGCTTGATTGTTCTGTTTGAACTGTCCTAACAGTTTTAATGCAGGACAGATCAAGGAGGCAGTAAGTGAATTCCTCTGGCTTCACTTCCACCAAGAATAACCTGATATCAGGAAAAAGAAGTACCAGTTACGCCTCCTAGTCTATGATAGGCAGCAAATGTAAACAAGTGCTTTGAGCCACAGATTATGCCACTGTCCGCCTGGCCCTAAGGAAGGGCCCAGGAAGAACCAAGTAGAAGCAACCAATAAAAAGCTAACGCCATCCTCAACTGCTGCTTCAAGAGAATGGCAATGTTAGCAGCGAATGGCCATGTCTACGATCATCTGGAAACGATCTGTGGAATGCACAAAATAATGCTCTTCCTGCCTCACTAAAGGAGTAAAAAGAGTGAAAAATTCTAACCCGCAAAACCCTTGAGAGAAGAAGTAATAGAAAACTTGTAATGCACTTTTTGGTGACAGAATCAGGAAAGGCAGCAGAACCGAACTCTTTTCCTTGTTTAATCAGCCTTCGCTATGCACAGGACTAGTACTGTTTCAAAAGTGGACTCAGTCTCTTTAAATTAGGAACCTACCTCGGGATCCGAGAAGCACTTCAGAAAGTGCCAGCTTGACACTGCATAGCCAATGCCTCTGAGGAAGCCAGGCACCTGGTTTTTCCTGAAGCCCAGACCAAAATAGCCAAAGGGAGGCAATATCTAGCTCTAGCCTTACCCATATCTATTTAAAGTGTAATAATTGTTGTGAAAATTCTGTCCCCTGACTAGAACATCAAGAATACCATTGATGAAGCATCCCAGATTGTGTCCATGGTAAAAAATATGTTAAGGGGAAAGGAAAAACAGTCAAAGTTGTCTCCACTATGCAGCAGGGATAAGATAATGTCATGAGGGCATGTATTACAAAAATATCGGAGCACATTTCACTGCAGTTAGGGGAACAGAATGATATAAGGATTCTAACAAAAATAAAATAGATCCTGTAAATCTGAAGGCTGGCTACTACCAGTATGAAGGTTAGAAGGCTTGATATCACAGGCAGCTGGAGAAGCAGCCATACAGGTAGTCCTCAATTTACAATAGTTCATTTAGTGACCATTTGAAGTTACAATGGCACTGAAAACAGTGACTTATGACCATTTTTCACACTTACGTCCATTGCAACATTCCCATGGTCACATGATCAAAATGCAGACACTTGGCAACCAACTCATATGTGATTATCTTTTGCGACCTTCTGACAAGCAAAGACAATGGGGAAGCCAGATTCACGTAACAACTGTTTTATTAGCTTAACCATAATGATTCACTTAATAACTGTGGCAGGAAAGATTGTAAAATGGGGCAAAACTCACTTAACAAATGTCTTGCTTAGCACCAGAAATATTGAGGCCAGTTATGGTTGTAAGTAGATAACTACCTGTATTCTTTGAGAATAGTCTTTCCTTTGTACACACTGTGGGTGTGTGGGATTACAACTACTAATATTCCCAACTAATAATTCTTGAAGTTGAAGGACAAGTCAGGGGAGGCCTCAAAGTGATCTTGATGTTTTGTCCTTAAAGTTTCATTGACTATACAGTGTTCATTAGAAAAATTAATCATTACTGAAATGAGAAAACTGCCCAACAACTTACTGATAGGCAAAGTATTGAACTATAAATCACTGGCCTGTTTGTCCTGCAAGCAAGCTTGCAGAATCACCATACTGAAATGGAAGGGTGTGGGAAGAACAAATTCCTGCTTTGTTCTTGTACTTTATTTGAATATGTTTGTTGTTATGCAGAACACAGGTGTTTAAATGATTTTATCAGAAAGGAAGCCTGGGTCTTTTGAAAACTGCTTGCTATATAAATATTAGTAAGCAAAATTTGCATTATAAGATTGCTAAACGGGGTGGGTGTGGGTGGGAGTAAAATAGATATAAAATACAAATAGCATACTGTAGTAGAGATACCCTAGGGAGAGCTCTTGCCCAATTATCTGGGAATGATCCAGTTGGCTCTGATGAAGTGGGCAAGGCCCTTGCTGCTGTCAGTGCCACTACCTGTCAGTTAGACCCTTGTCCCTCCTGGATGGTGAAAGCCTCCATGATGGTGATTGGTGGGTGGGTCCAGACAGTGATTAATGCATCACTAGAGGATGAGATGTTGGTTCTGGTTCGCCCCCACCTTAAAAAACCAAAACATTCCATCTGCCTGGACAGTTTTCATCCAGTTTCCAACCTCCCATTCTTAGGGAAGGTTGTGGAAAAGGTGGTGGCCTGGCAGAGGGTCCTGGATGAAACAGATTATCTGGACCCCTTTCAGTCAGGATTCAAGCCCGGTTATGGAATGGAAACGGCATTGGTCACACTTGTTGATGATCTCTATCAAGAGCAAGATGAGGGTAGTGCAACCATTGTCACTCTTCTTGATCTCTCAGCGGCTTTTGCTACCACTGACCATGGTATCCCTTTGGGCTGGCTGTAGAGGGCTGGGTGGCACAGTTCTGCACTGGTTCAACTCCATTGTCTGTGGCAGGTCCCAATTGACATTGATTGGGAGTGAGACTCCAGCCTTTGGCCACTATTTTGTAGTATCCCAAAGGGCTTGGTACTTTCTCTACTCGTTTTCAACATCTATGTGAAATTGCTGGGTGAGAACATCCGTCACCATGGATTGAGGTCTATATTGTATTCTGATGTATTCCAACTCTATATTTCCACTCTTGTTGACCCAAGTGATGCTGTGGCTGCTGCTTTGCGGTGCCTGGAAGCTGTGAGAGTCTGGATGGGGACAACAGCTTTTCACTGAACTAAGGCCAAATAGCTTTGGGTATGCAGGGCTCTGGGTTCTGGGACTAGATCTAGATAGGGTGTCACTGCCCAAGAAAGACCCGGTTCACAACTTGGGGGTTCTTCTGTACATGCAACAGGCAGCTGCAGCTAGGAGAACCTTTGCACAATTTTGTATTCTGTGACAGTTGCATTCTTTCTTGGACCAGGATTCCCTGCACTCGGTCATTTAGTCCCCAGTCATCTCACGAATGGATTATTGTAATGCGCTCTGCATGGGGCTACCCTTGAAGATCATTCAGAAGCTACATCTGGTGCAGATTGCGGCAGCATGGGTAGTTTGGGGGGCTTCAAGACTGGTCTCTATAGCATCACGATGCTCTGCAAGCTGCATTGGCCATCAGTTTGCTTCCAGGTGCAATTCTAAGTGTTGGTGATCATCTTTAAAACCTTGATGGCATGGTTCCAGGTTGCTTGAGTGACCGTCTTACCCTGCTGAGATTAGTCCATACCACTTGGTCCATAGAGGAGGCATGCTGCAGATCCCCTCAGCCCAATTATTCCAGCTGGCAGAGTCCAGGGGTCCTTCTCTGTTATTACTCCTGTCCTCTGGAACATCTTGCCCCCGCCCACCAATATAAGGTTGGCCCCAACCCTCTTATCTTTTCATAAGGGCCTAAAGACTTGGCTTTGCCAGTCAGTTTAGAATTCCAGTGGGGAAACAGCGCAATGGAGTTGGTTTGAGTAATAATAAATCACATCTCCCACCCATTCTGCCCTCTGCCCTCCCTATGTGCCTTTGGTTTTAATGTTTGATTTTAACTTTTATGTTTTATGTTTTAATTTAGATATAACTGTAAACCACCTAGAGTTACCCTGTGGTAAGATGGATGGCCAATAAAATTTATACATGCATACATGCATATGTGCATACATAAATAAAATAAACAAGTATAAAATCAAGTTACCATTTGGGGGACTAAACTAAACTAAGGCATAAAATCATTCCCTGCTCTGCTCTGATCCAAAGAATAGTCACTTCCCCCAAGATAATATTTTAATTACAGAGACGTTTATTGTTATGGTTAATGGAGCTTTCCTCTGAAAACAAGCTTCCAAGAAGGGACTTCCTTTAATACAAGCAACATAAAAAAATGAATTTTCTTACCAGATTTGTTGAAATTCTTTCAGATAAAATTGATAGGTTTCAGAAATAAACACACACTGAATATTAAATATAGACACCTGGAAGTTAAAAGGAATTCAGAAATTCCCGTGCAGGACCAATCTTATGTTATGTTATTTGTATTTTTTAAAAGAACAGGACAATTTTTTAAAGAAAATCATATAAGGGTTTGGCCCTGTGCAGGCAAATATGGGTCTCTCCTTAGGCTGGAAGTCGGTATGCTGAGAGACTAGAATAGGAAATATGAAGAACTAGTTCCTCTATTATCCCTTTTCTGTAGAACAGAATATAGACAAAATGGTTATTTGGTACTTGTCTGTCATCTCTCATACCCTCAGGGAGGGCTCATTTCAAAGGCCTTTGATGTCAACTGCAATCTTTCCATATTAAATTAACTTTGGAACATTCCCAAAATGAACCCTATTTTGCTGTGCTCTTTGAAGGTTTCTTCATAAGCACAGAAGTATGTAGAATTTATCCCAGTGATAACTAGCAAGGGAGTCCTTGTAATGTGTTATACAGTAAACCTGTTTGCCCTGTTTTGTTTGGTTTTGTTTTCCTGGTGAATTTATGCAGGATTTGGTAGCCAGGGTTTTGCTTCCTAGTTGTAGAAGCTGCATAAAAACTGCAGATACCAGCAAACTTATTAATTTAGGTCCTTCTATCTTCAGACTGTGACTGTTAACAACTCATGTTCACGTTTAAGGAATGCTTAGAGCACAATGAGTGACATTCTGTTCTAGGCCACCCTCCAAAGAATGGTGTAACTCATTGTCTGGTGGGGCTTTGGGACTGAGTTTTCTTGAATAGTAAGGTAAGATTATTTTGAAACCCCAGGAAACTTCAAAAGGACTTTTGCATAATCATGAAACTAAGTAGAAATAGTTTTAGGCAAAAGAGAAATACATAGTACTAAATTTGTGAACTAAAACATTAAAAACGTTTTACAAGAATTTCTTTGTATAGGTGGAAGCTCTAGAACTGCAGTCTGAAAAGTTAACAATTTGGATCAAAACCAAAATTTGAAAAGCAGCAGCAGAAAATATGCTGAAAAGAATGAAGTTATTATGCTACACTATAATGTCTTAGCTGACAGTTTACTTGATATTTGTATCTATAATACAAAGTGTTCATCACTCAAAGTATGATAAAGAAAAACTAGTTGTTATTCAAAGAGCTGTAAAATGTTGTAAGATCTTTTACCTATAATAGTTTACCAAGAGGAGAAATATAGTAGGAAATTGATTTAACCAATAAGATCCTTAGTGTTGTGATACTAAGCCTGCATTGGTTTAACATCTCTCCTTACTTTTTTAATTCTCATATTTAAAAATACTGTATATTCCTGATTTATGTAGAAAATAACACCAGCACATTTAGTAGAGAATAAAAGACAGTGCCACTAACTTGTGGGAATTCCTCATCAGACAAAAGAACTATCTAATCCGGCATTCTGTTTTCAAAACCAAAGAAATAATAAGCTTACCAGTCTTTCTTCTTCCAATCAAATTCTCAGCTATACCAGTAGTTATACCTCCATCATGACAAGATGGAGGTATAACTACCTCCAATGGTATTTTTTGCCTTTCATTCATTTTTAAAGCTTTTTTTAAAAAAACTTTGCAAGTTATATATCCCCCAAGCTTTAATTTATTTATTATAGTCTTAATTCCTGTTATCTTGCCACCTAAATTTGGCAATTGTTGAAAAGTCACAGTATAGTTTTTGTCTAGTTTGAGTTGTAGAACACCCCAAAACCTAGAGTAATGTGTAAGCACATTTTTTTTTAGATAAGGCAAATCAAAATATCTTCTCCAAAACCACAGGAAAAAAAGGGTGTAGGACAACTAGGCAACAGCCGGCTTAGTACGGCCAGCTCCCCATTGTCAAGTTTCCTCTGCCAACTCACTGCTGCCACGTTGTCATAGGACAATTGAACACAGTCCATTCAATGCAGGGACAACTCGCTGCAGGCAATCAGAGAGAGAATTTGGTGGGTGAGCGAGCAGGATCGCACTCCCATCACCATCACTGCCGCTGCACTGAACTCTGGGCTGTTCAGAGTTAGGGCCATTTGGGGATGGTGGCAGAGAAGTGATGGAGGCTTGGTGCATCCCATTTTCATACATTCCACTGCCACCCATCCTGCCCACTGCTGCTGCTTCCGAATGACCCAAACACTGAACAGCTTGTGGTAGCAGGGTGTATGAAATGGGTCGTCCCTTGCCACTGCTGCTTCTGCACTGCCTGCCTGATTCACCATTGCCAGCCGAACAACCAAAACTCCAAAAGGCCTGGAGCGTGGTGCTCCAGCAGTGGTGGCAGCAAGATGTTTGCGAAAATGGTAAGCCTCTGGCCTCCGCCTCTCTGTGTTCTGTCCAGCTGCTTGCTTGTCCAGCCACCCAACACTCCCTCTGGCTATCTGCAGCGAATTGTCTCCACGTCAGTTTGGCTGTGTTCAGTTGTCCTGCAATGACTTGGCAGCGATGAGTTAGCATAGGTCACTTGGCGATAGCAAGCTGTCGATGCAGAACTGGGCGCCCTGAGTGGCCACACCAAGTTGTCCCATTCTGGGGGAAAAATGCTAAAAATAATGGATCCATTTTGAAGAACTTTCAGTCAGTGAAAATTTTGCTGCTCCCCAAATTTAAATGTGATCTCAACAACCAGACTTTATCTGATGCAGGGGTGAAATCCAGCAGGTTCTGACAGGTTCTGTAGAACCGGTAGCAGAAATTTTGAGTAGTTCAGAGAACCGGTAGCAGAAATTTTGAGTAGTTTGGAGAACCAGCAAATGCCACCTCTGGCTGGCCCCTGGAATGGGATGGGAATGGAGATTTTTCAGTATCCTACCCCTGCAACACCCACTAAGCCACACCCACAAAGCCACACCATGCCCACAGAGCCAGTAGTAAAAAAAGATTCAATTTCACCTCTGACCTGACGTACGGAATAGTAACTTAAGTTCATACTTATCATTACACATAGAGGAAAATAGGGAATCAAAAGAAAAATTAAAAGGAAGGCAGACATTTACAAACTTAACATTTGTAGATTCAAAGTAGTTTCTGTCTTGTTGATTAATATTAAACAGGTACTGCGGGGGAGATTGAATTTACCATGTCCTCTCTCTATGACTCATGTATCTGCCAACATTTACATTAAGTTTGAAGATAAAATATTGAGACAAAAAAATTAATATTGGAACCATTTTTGTAAATAATAGTATAGTGTAAAATCAAGATCTTTGTCATGAACAATTAAAACAAAGAGCACCATGTGATGGGTACAACTAAACAAAATAAATTTAAGTGCTTTGATATAAGAATGTAATCAGAAAACATTACACTTAATAGACTTATCCAATGTATCATTTGGAATAATAGAGTAAATTAGTATTGTATAATGATTTTTCTCTTTCCTGTCCGACACCAGAGAACAATGTACCGCTACATACTTTGTATATACATGGATCAGTAAGTGTCATATTATATGATATTAAATCATAAAAAATGCATAAGGAAAGAGTATATATAGAAATAAGATCCATTGAATTGAATGGGAATTACATTTCAGCAATCTGAAGTGGTCATATAGTTGTTTAGTATGGAGTAAATGGTTAATTTTCTTCACATTCACATAGTTATTCTTTAACCCAGTTGAGAAGAAGAGAATAGATACATTGCTGGGAGAAAGTGGCAAGAAGGTGACAAGCAACAGGGAGAAAGCAGAACTATTTAACTCATTTTTTGTATCTGTCTTTACACAAAGGGATAAACCAGTCCAACCTATCAAAAACAGCACCACAAAATTCAGATTGGTAACACAAGTTAAAATAGGGAAGAAAATGGTAAGTGAGCACCTGTCTACCCTAGACAAGTTCAAACCACCAGGACTGGATGGATTATACCCCAGGCTTCTGAAGGAACTGGCAGATGAGATCTCAGAACCACTTAACTATATCTTTCAGAGATCCTGGAGCACGAGGGAACTGCCAGAGGACTGGAAAAGAGCTGATGTGGTTCCCATCTTCAAAAAAGGAAAAAAATAGATCCAGGAAACCACAGATCTATCAGCCTGACCTCAATACCAGGAAAGATTCTGGAAAAGATAATCAAGCAATGAATTAGCGAACACCTAGAAGTAACAAAGTAATAGCCAAAAGCCCACACGGGTTTGTCAAAAACAGATCATGCCAGGCTAATCTTATTGTATTCTTTGACAAAGTGACAAAAATAATGCACCAGAGGAATGCCATCGATATAGTTTACTTGGACTTCAATAAGGCATTTGATAAGGTAGAGCATAACCTACTACTAGATAAAGTAGAAGGATGTGGGTTAGACAGCAACACCACCAGATGGATTCGTAACTGGCTGACCAACCGCATTCAATGTGTAATCCTCAATGGAACTGCATCTACATGGAGGGAAGTATGCAGTGGAGTACCCCAAGGCTCTGTTTTAGGCCCAGTTCTCTTCAACATCTTCATCAATGATTTGGATGGGGGAATAAATGGGGAACTCATAAAATTTGCAGATGACATCAAGCTGGCAGGAATAGCCAACATTCCAGAAGACAGGCTTAAGATACAGAAGGATCTTGAGAAACTTGAACATTGGGCATTATCTAATAAAATGAAATTCAATGGTGAAAAAAGTAAGGTTCTACATTTAGGCAAGAAAAACAAAATGCACAGGTACAGTAAAGGTGATACCATGCTCAATAATAGTAACTGTGAGAGGTATCCTGGAGTCCTAGTGGACAACCATTTAAATATGAGCCAGCAGTGTGCAGCAGCTAAAGCCAACACAGTTCTAGGCTACATAAACAGAGGGATAGACTCAAGGTCACATGAAGTGTTAATAAATAAATAAATAAATAAATCAGTAGACTTATATACCGCTTCATAGGCCTTCAGGCCTCTCTAAGCGGTTTACAGAGAGTCAGCATATTGCCCCCAACAATCTGGGTCCTCATTTTACCCACCTCGGAAGGATGGAAGGCTGAGTCAACCCTGAGCCGGTGAGATTTGAACCGCTGACCTGCTGATCTAGCAGTAGCCTGCAGTGCTGCATTTAACCACTGCGCCACCTTGGCTCAGTGGCTTAATACCACTTTATAATGCCTTGGTAAGGCCACACTTGGAATACTGCATTCAGTTTTGGTCACCATGATGAAGAAAAGTTGTGGAGACTCTAGAAAGAGTGCAGAGAGGAGCAGCAAAGATGATTAGGGGACTGGAGACTAAAACATATGAAGAATGGTTGCAGGAACTGGGTATGTCTAGTTTAATGAAAAGAAGGACTAGGGGAGACGTGATAGCAGTGTTCCAATATCTCAGTGGTTGCCACAAAGAAGAGGGAGTCAAACTATTCTCCAAGGCACCTGAGTGTAAAACAAGAAGCAATGGGTGGAAACTAATCAAGGAGAGAAGCAACTTAGAACTGAGGAGAAATTTCCTGACAGAATAATTAATCAGTGAAACAGCTTGCCTTCAGAAGTTGTGAATGCCCCAACACTGGAAGTCTTTAAGAAGATGTTGGATAGCCATTTGTCCGAAATGGTATAGGGTTTCCTGCCTAGGAAGGGAGTTGGACTAGAAGACCTACAACTCTGCTATTGTATTATAGCTAAAGAGAAAGTTGTCAATTTGCTAAACTTTTCTGAATTTATATGAAATTTGTTTCTTTGACTTTCTAATCCATGCTTCAGGGAAGGAGATGGGAAGATTGTCTTTTTCATTTGTCCCCTCCTCTCCCACATACTCTGATTATTATCCGAGACACCAATTCAACGGTTTAATTAACTGTTAATTAACTAAAAACTCCTATGTAGCTAGGAGGTTTTACTTCTGTTATAATGGTAACAGGCCTGTCAAACTGATGGCCCGCAGGCTGAATATATCATGCGCAAGCCACCCCAAATCCACAAAGACAAAAAACATCATGATACATCACAATCTAGCCTGTGACAGGATGGAATTTGCTACCCACGCCTTATAAGATGCATGGCCTCCAAAAATTTGACAAACCAGGGACATGGATTTGTTCAGGAAGTCTAAAAATCACCTTTCCCCAAAGCCATTTATTTAAATATTTGTAGTCTTAGAATCTTTTATTAGCTTTTATAATTTCCTGTTATTTTAGGAAGATTCATTCTGCTCCAGGTAAGATTATTTATGTGTATGTTTGTGTGTGTTTGTGCATACATTTATAAATATGCCGTGTATATGTGTGTGTACATGTGTGAGTACACACATACAAACCCATACACACACAGAGACACAGATTCTCTCTTTCTTCAGAGAAATAGAGGTAATCCTCAACATATGACCACTTGTTTAACAACTGTTTGAAATTATGATGACCCTGGAAAAAAACCTGGCTTATATACTTACCATCACAGTATCTCGTGGTGACATGATGAAAATTCAGGCAATTGGCATGTATTTAAAACAGTTGCCGTGTGCTGTTCACTACTTATAGTCTTTCCAGGAGAATTCTCAGAAACAAAATCAATAGGGAAGTCAGATTCTTTTAATGACCCCCTCAAAATAGATTGTAGGAGTCACTTAATAACTACATTGCTTAAAGGCAGAATTTCCGGCCCCAGTTGGTTGTAAATCAGGGAATATCTGTAGGAAGGATGGCGAACCTATGGCATGCATGCCAGAGGGGGCACACAGAGCCCTCTCTGTGGGCACACACACCTGCCAGCTGCTCTCTTACGGGTTCCAGTATGCGCGCACACGCTCCAGTTACAGTTCTTGGTGCTGAAAAAGTTCACCATTACTGATATAGATCTTTTAAATAAAAAATAAATCAATTTCTCCATAAGAAGATAAAAAATGTACCTGCCAAATAACCTTTGATTTCAGGATCAATGTACTTTAATGTTGATAGGTGTGTTCAGCTAGGAATTATCTTAATCTTGCAGTTTCAAAGTAAACAACTCTTTAAAAATAATAAATTTGGAGATATAAATCTTCAAATTTCATAAGCCTCTTGATTTTCTGTTTGCTGAACTTCTGCTGTCAATATGCACTTCCAGTAAATATTTTAACTTTAACACAATCTATACAAAGCACTTTAAAAGGTGAAACAGGATAATATTACAATTCTTGTTGATCTTTGGCATTCTGGATTTCCTTGAGACATTAAAGGTAACAAGTTTCTTTGTGTTAACCAACTTTTCTTATTTTTACAAATTTATCTGAAAAGGATACATTTCCTTTTACTTAATATAAGACTTTGTATTGGCTGAAATATAAGGTTTTAATTATTTACCAACGTTGTCGTCATTAAATGAACATGTTCAGAAATCCTTAAAATAGTAAAAATGCCACTGTGTAACCAAAGTAAATTCACTTATGAAGAAAATAATCCTGAAATTATTTGTAGTTCTTTTAAATGCATTTATCACTTTGGGATAACATATCCTCTAAAATTATTCTGGTCGTATCCAGATTATTTGTGTTCTCTTGATTTAAGCCAAGAATTTGGTTTAATCGTATTATAAAGAAAGATAACATTTTCTTCAAAATCAGTTTTTTATAAAATGTGCATAGAAAGCACAATGGAGTAGTTTTCTGTGTTGAATGGCCCAGAGTTTATGATTAAAAGTGAAGGGAAAACTTTCCCGTTTCTAGTCATGGCTGACTGTAGGAAGTAGTACTCATCTCTGTTTCTTAGCCAAGGGAGTCTGTTTTGTCCAAAGACATTTTCATGTAGCCAGCATGAATATACACCAAGATTCAGTTTCCTTCCCACTGAAGTACTTACTGTATATACTCAAGTATAAGCCTAGTTTTTCAGCCCACTTTTTGAGCTGAAAAAAGCCGCCTCGGCTTATACTCGAGTCAGTGAAAAATTTGCCTGAAATGGAGGAGAAAAAGGGGCGGGGCCATGCCGCTGGGTGACGCTCGTGAATGGCCCAGCACCCCTGAGTTTCCCCTCCCTCTGTGTCAGTTTGCCGCGCAGCGTGCACCGCACCATCCCCCCTCCTCACGTTCTAATGTAATGCAGGGCTATCTTACGATTCCCCCTCCTGCCGCTCTGCAACGATGTCCCACCTCCTCCTTGTTATGGCAAGCAGCCACATAGCGATGTCCCACCTCCTCTGGTACAGTGATCCAATGATAGGAATCACTGTGCCGTGTGTCATAGGAGGCGGGACATCATCATCACAGCGGGACATCAGCATCATGAGGTGAGTGAAGTATTTCATTGAATACACCGGTATTGTGTGATAATAATTTGTTATGCAGAGCAAATTTTTACAATGGCTACTGTATATTTAATGGGCACAGGCAGGCTGTATATGTTATTCAATGGGCAATGGCATTATTGGTATCTATTTTTATTTTTGAAATTTATCGGTAGCTGCTGCATTTCCCACCCTAGGCTTATACTCGAGTCAATAACTTTTCCAGTTTTTTGTGGTAAAATTAGGTGCCTCGGCTTATATTCGGGTCGGCCTATACTCGAGTATATACGGTATGTATCTACTTATGTTTTCATGCTTTTGAACTGCTAGGTGAGCAGAAGCTGGGGCAAGTAACAAGACATCTCCTTGTCACACAGTAATTGGGTATTGAATCCAGGTGTCAGTTTTCCAGGTGACAAACTCAGCATCTTTAACTGCCCCCCCCTCTGTTATTTCTCTCATTCCCAATGCAGTTGTAAGATCTATTTTTCTTTGAAATTAATTATTATTGATCAGGAATTGGAAGTATAAAAGAAAATACTCTGAAATTGCTCTCCATTATTGTAGTGTAATAATAGAATATATGTATATATGTGTGTATAGTATTAATATTTTAATGTCAGTTATAATTGTGTGTTTGTGTGTTATTAATATTTTAATATGTCATTTATGATATAAAATATAAAATAAAATTAATACTTTTAGTTTTTAACTTATGTATAGTACAATATAGTCCCACACATTATTCAGAAATAAACCTATGTATGTTTCAGAGGTGGGTTTCTGCCAGTTCGGCCCAGATCAGGCAAACCAGTAGTGGCAGTGGCGGGAGGCTCTGACCACCTGCCTGGATGCTTCTGCAGATGTGGTTTGTGCCCACGCAATGGCGTGTGGGCACAAACCAGTAGTAAAAAAAATGGAAACCCACCACTGGTATGTATGTATATATGCCAAAAAATGCTTGGCATATTCTTGCTGTTTATGGCACACCATCATATGGATTAAGAGTTTAAAACTTGTGGGAAGGCAGATCTTCATCCAGAAATGAAACCAAATATCTTTGTTTTCTTGAATTCCTTTCTCAGTTTATTCAGTAATATATTTCTGCTATTACTTTCCTGGTCTCACTTGTTTCCATTCTGAGAGATCTTTGTCTTGCTGTTGACTGAGAGTCATAATAGATTATTACTGATCTGACTTAACCTAGAGTGGTTTATTGAAGTGAAATAGTGCAGGGAAAGAAAAATCTACTGTTATGTGTCTTGGTGGATTAAAAGCTACTTAGTCACAGTATGATGTAGTTGGGGGAAAAAAGTCAATACAATCCCAGCCTACATAAATTCTATGACAGTGTTGAGATCAAGGAAAATCATTATTCCTTTCTATTCTGCATTAGTCAAATCGTTCAGAATATTGTCTTCAGTTCTGGCAGGAGTGTGTCCAAAAGACTGCAAGAAAAGTTGGAGGTACTGGCTATGTTCAGTCAGACAGAAAACTATGCAGAAGTCTTCAAAGGTCTTTCAGAAAATAGAATTAAGAAACACAGCAGGACATTTCATAACTATAAAAGTTGTTCAATAATGGAAGAAACTGTCTTAAAAAGTGGTGAACTCTTCTTTGCTGCTGCCTCTGTTCTTTGAACAGAGGTTGGATGACCATCAGTTGAGAATGTCACAGTACTGGATTTCTGCTTTGCTTAGATTATACCAATATCTCTTGCAACTCTCCCATCTTTTATTATTTGATCACTGGTTATTGGAATTGGACAAGGAGGATGGGGTAGAACAGGGCTGTTTAAATAAAATGAATAAAATATATGGCAGTTTGCTTTAGAAAGTGGATAGATACTGACTACAATTTTGTTGGTTATACCTAAGGAGGAATACATTCCATGCACATCCAACCTTCTTGTTAATTACCAGAGTAATTCCCTTCCAGTTGCAATAGTAGTTTATGTATTCTGGTAAGTCATGGTTTCCCTCTACTTGGGCTGAGCTTGGACCTTTCCAGGGTCTCCTAACCAGGCTCAAAGCTCACAGGTATTTGTCTCCCACTTTGTGGCCCAGGCCAAACCTCATACATACCAGATTACTCACCTCCCATTGGATTCACTATTCCTACCATCCATTAAAAAAGTAAAGATTCCCCTCGCACATATGTGCTAGTCGTTCCCGCTCTAGGGGGCAGTGCTCATCTTTTTTCAAAGCCGAAGAGCCTGCACTGTCTGAAGATGTCTCCATGGTCATGTGACCGGCATGACTAAACACCAAAGGTACACAGAACCCTGTTACCTTCCCACCGAAGGTGGTTCCTATTTTTTCTACTTGCATTTTTACGTTTTCAAACTGCTAGGTTGGCAGAAGCTGGGACAAGTAACAGCAGCTCACTCTGTTACACAGCGTTAGGGATTCAAACCACCAAACTGCCGACCTTTCTGATTGACAAGCTCAGCGTCTTAGCCACTGAGCCACCATGTCCCCTGTTACCACCCATTAGCCCATACATAATAAATTATCTTAATTATCCTTTTTCTATGCTACCTCTGAGATCTTCAGTACTGATTTGATTGTATAATGTACTACCCATAGCTCTCATGTGTCTGATGTAGCAAAATAATTGATGTCCAGGTATTTGTATAGTTGGATAAGCAACTTGATAATTGGGGACAGAAGTAGCAAAATCACACCTATGATTGCATAATATAACATGCACCTACTAGCCATTCAATAAGCAGTGTTATCATACAGTTGAAGACCATATCATAATGTGAATTGGTCATACATGTGAGCCACTGACGAATACTTAGACCATATATTTCCTTGTAGATAATAAAGTTTTGTGTGTTTTAGCAACTTTTATTTTATGAGCTGGCAGCAAATCACAATGAAACCTGCAGACTCCCTGCCTTTGACTACTTTTTTTTCCAAGAAACCAATCAGTTCTACAAGAGACTTCCTTCTTGGATCCTGGCAGTGGCTCCCTTCAGATGCAAAGCAAACCTTTGTTCTTCCCTGTCCTTGCACTGCTAGCCAAAAAGACTGTTCCCTACCCATCTAGCCCACCCAGGTAAATAATGCTTAGGAACCATGCATCATTTTGGACCCAGCTGACAGAGCACTTTTAAAAAATGTTCTCACAGAGTAAAATTAACTCTGCGTGAAAAAACAACAACAACAAAGTGAGCAGGAAATGGGTGGGTGGGATAATAGAGAGGGCTCTCTTGTCAGTTGGCTGAATGTGTGTTTGCCTGTTTGACGCACCGATGAAGATGCCTGGTTTCATTCAGAGCAAACATTCCAAGCTAGGGTTTGATCAACTGGTGTAGGAAGACAAAAATGTGCCCTATTCTCACCTAATTATGTAACAAAAGTGAAGACTTTACGATTATAAAAAAACTAGCTGCCACTATACATTTTAGTGGAGTGACTCCATAAGGAAATGGATGTGGTGTGAACGTTTGCGTCACACAAACGAAAACATAGACGTTCAAAAGAAGCACAGCAGCTCCAGGACCATAAATCCCTTCCAGCAAACTACATTCGTGCCATGCATTTAACAGGGTAGCTGCCTTGACCATTTTTCTAGGTTCGGACACAGGTCGAACAATACCCGAAATTAAATGGGCTTCTTCTTCTTCACACAACAGCTTTTTAAAACCAAAAGCCAAAAGTAACACTAGCTCCAGTAAGTTCAAAATCCAGCAGCTAAGCGGGAAAGGGTGGCACCTGAAACTTTATGAAAAAAAAAAGCCATCGGCAATCGAGTGCGCGCGTTCCTCATTGCTACCGCTGGATAAGTTTTACTCTAAAGCCTTGACATTTAGCGCACGACCGACACTCAGTCCCGTTTGTAGCGCAACGACTCCGGGAGGCCTCGCTCAATCTGACAAGAGGCGCTTTCTGAAGACGGCGGGCTTCCAGCCACCCCCGCCGAGTGAAGCAACCACCGGCGGCAACAACGTTCAGGGGAACCCGTTTCCTCTTAGCGACCGCTAAGCCAGGCTGAAAGGAAAGAGGGGGGGAGGCGGCCGTGGGAACGGCGGCTTCTTCGCGCGGAGTAAGGAGAGCGAGAGGCACCTGGCGCGAGGAGCGCATTTCAGAGCGCGCGCCGAGAGCGGGGCCTTTTGCGCTGTCCCGGGCGTGGAGCGGAGGGCCGGCTTTATGAAGCCGGGGCCGGCTTGCAGAGGCGGGGTGAGGGGGCAGGAGAAGGAGGGAGGCGGTGACCTCAGAGTCGGATAAGGTAGGAGACCAGCGGTGCAAACGGTGGTTTGTCCCGCTTTTATGGGAGGAAGGCGAGACTTATCCACGGCGCAGTCCGCAGAGGGAAACCCGTCCCTCCTTTTTCCTTTGCTCGCTGCGCCCAGCAGCCCCGCCGGCGGGGGGCCATGCAGAGGTCCCCTCTGGAGAAGGCGAACGTTTTCTCCAAGCTCTTTTTCAGGTGAGCCGCCGGGCCGCACGTGCGACTGGGTGGGCGAGCGGGAGGGAGAGAAATGCAAACCAGCGAAAGCGGATTCTCGACCGGGAACTGGAGTGCGAGGCTGAGCTCTGAGCGCCTGCCGGAGGGTGACGTTGGCGCCTTAGACATCGGGACCTTCATTCAGGAGGTTGGAAGGACCGCGGGAGAGGCGAGCGCTCATTTTTTTATTGGGAAAAGGGTGCACTTATGGTTGCTCTCCTCCTCCTGCTGCAAATGGTTCATCGCCATCCTGTAGCCCGCGGGTATTCATGGTTGGAGTCAAGTGGAAAGCTGTGAAGTGAGCCCCCCTCCCGTCTCCTCCTGCTTGGATTTCTCTCGCGCAAATACCATCGCGCACCGCTGCCTGAGATGCCAGTAATTAGCCCTGAAAACAGTTGGCAAAGGGAAAGGGAAATGCTGGGTAGTTCCAGGAGGGAGAGGAGGAGGAGGAGGACTCCCCTCCCGCCCGCCCTCTGTACTTTTCCCCCCTCCTTTGTACACTTTGGTCCCCGCGCCGGTCACAGAGCGCTCCTTTGGATGCCCGCCAACGCTTCCTCGGCTGCGAGGCTCATAAATTTCGCCCCGAAGCTAGGGAAATCGATTTAAAGCAGATCACTCAAGTAACCTTTGGCAGGCAAGATGCCCCCGTGCCACCTTCCGATGGGAGAGAAAGCGGGGGAAAGGGGGGGGGGAACTCTTCCTGAGGATGGTTTGCTCGTGAAGCAGGATTTATAAGCAATTCTGTGCTTGAAGTTCCTAACTGTCCAGGGAGAAGCGAGCAACAGCTTCTAGGAGGTACTGCTAAGCTTTTAAAAACGTGAGCTCAGAGTAGTCAATGTTGAATGCAACTAATGCAACAAATTTCCTTCCACATATGTGCTAGTCGTTCCCGACTCTAGGGGGTGCTCACCTCCTTTTCAAACCAAGGAACCAGCACGGTCTGAAGATGCCTCCATGGTCATTGTCTAAACGCACTCGTTACTCGATACTAGGGATTAGAACCGCTGAACTGTTGACCTTTCTGATCGACAAGCTCAGTATTTTAGCCACTGAGCCACCACATCCCTTAATTATTAATGAGTGTTTATTAATAAATTACCATATTTCTCAATAATATGCTAGCAATGGAAGCTTTCTTCCATCATAAAGCCAAAGGTGGGGGTCCTTGCGTTTTCCATATAATTTATGCCCTAATTAAAATCAGATCTGCTGGATTTCATAAAGACCATAATCTTCAGAGCGGAGGGAACAGTGTGGTCTGGTGGTTAAGGTCTTGGACTGTGACTGAGAGTCTAATTGACTGTCAGTCTTGGAAATGCTCTAGATCAGTGGTCTCCAACCTTGGCAACTTTAAGACCTGTGGACTTCAACTCTCAGAGTTGAGCTGGCTGAGGAACTCTGGGAGTTGAAGTCCACAGGTCTTAAAGTTGCCAAGGATGGAGACCACTGCTCTAGATTACCTATGGGAAGTCACAATCTTTAGCGCAACCGATATCACAGATTTATAAAGGAAATAGTAGGAAGCATTATGCATATCATTTGAGTTCTTGATTGAAATGGCAGGATATAAATGTAAGAGGAAAATAAATAAAAATGACGGGCCATTCAATACTGGGTATCCCCTTTAGTCTTACATGCATATTTTCAGAGCCAACACAAACTGTTGACAATGTTTTGTGGCAGAATAATTACTTGACTATATGATGGAGAAAGAGAGAAGTCTGTGATTTTCATTTATCAAAAAAAACAGGGATTCAGGATGGACAAAACACAATGTCCACTATGCATATTACCCTATTAATTTAAGAATTGATGTCCATACATCTCTTTGGGTTTGCATGCATCATTTTAAAACAGGATTGGACAAACATAATAGGGCTATGATAACTATATATTACATTCTGTATGAGAGACAGTATGTTACTTAAAATGCTTTTAAAGCTGCCTATAGGCTTCATTGATGAGATTCTGGTTTGAAACAACAGGCTCTTCTTACATTCGGGATAATTTTTAGTAATTTTCAGCTCCAAATTATACTTCCTAGGTAACTTTTTATTTCTTCTTCGCATGTAAGTGCAGAGAAAGACTCTTTGCTTCATTATGGTTTGCTGATAAATATCTGGTCAGATGCCAGGTTCAAGGTAGGGATTTTCTGTAGGTAGAAAAGATACAGACAGTGATATAAGGAACTTAATGGTAACAACTTTATTAACTTCATTAACTTAAAACAACTATAACATATAGTCTATTGTCTATAATTCTGTATCCACAAAATTAGGATATCTACTCTACACAGCCATATTGAAGGGGAGAGATAATTGATCTTGCTTTTTGTTTTATGAACAACAGATTAAATATAGCTAAATATCTTCTTAATGTGTACAATTTGGGGTTATATTGGGGATATAGTTTAAGATTGGAGAACATTTAACCGTCTCCTACATTTTCTTGATTTAACCTTCTCCCACTTCTTCTCTTCCACTAAATGGAAATAGAATGGAAGAATGGCATTCAATTGTTATGAATATATAGCCAGTGTGTTGTATTATCTTAAGGACAAAAAAAGAAAGATATGCTAATATGATGTTAATAAATTTTCCATTTTTGACCAATATATGACTTAGTATCCAGCTTTCAACATTTTACTTCATATTCTGAGTTTCAGCAATCTCAGAATATTTTTTTTTAAAAAAACCGTTTAATTACTAAATGTGCATCCAAGGTGTGTATTAAAAGTGTGATGAAGAAGTGTATTATATTATAGAGCATAACTTGCACAAAATGCATATATTTAGAAAAAATTTGTACTAGGGGAAATGAAAATGAACCTTTTGATTGCAGAAATCAGAAGATTGGAAAAATGGGGAAATGAAATTGGATTTTTCCCTATCTGTTTGACAAGAATTTAATTGGTGCAGTTATAGTTAGTTCGTCATTATGAAACGATGAAGTCTTTTAATCTAGTTGTTTACTCACTATACTCATGTATATGTTTATATGCATAATTCTACTATATAATATAGGATACTAATACAGAAAAAGGTATATGACAACACAAGCTCTATCTGGAATAATGAATTTCCTCCCATGTGAGGTACAAAAGGCATACTTCTTCTAAGTCAGGATGACAAGGTATCTGTCTTCTAAAACAAAAATGGACAATCCATGAGCCAAAGACACCATGGACTTATCTTTCCCCCTTTATATATTTGGGAACAGGTCAACCCACCAGAATTTATCAAGATCAATGTTTTGGCAGCATAGCTTAGATTTGCTGAAAAGTATCATACCAGTGACATATGTCATAAGGTTGATCATATCCAAATCCTCCAAGGTCTAAAAAATTAAGCTTTCCTGCTGATGTTGCCATATTATTCAATCACTTCCTGCAGAACTCATAGTATATGTGTGTGTGTATATATATATATATATATATATATATATATATATATATATGTGTGTGTGTGTGTGTGTGTGTGTGTGTGTGTGTGTGTGTGTGTATGTATGTGTGTGTGTGTGTGTATGTATGTATGTATGTATGTATGTATGTATGTATGTGTGTGTGTATATATATATATATATATATATATATATATATATATATATAGGCATAGAAACATACAAATAATGCTCTAGGCCAGGGGCCCCCAACCCCTGGTCCTTGGCCTGGCACCAGGGTGCAGCATGCCAGAAACCAGGCCATGCAAACAAGCGAAACTCCACCTGCAGGATGCGGGCAATTCACGAAACCATACTCCCTCCAGTCTACGAACAAATCTCTCTCCACAGAACCGGTCCCTGGTGCCCCAAAAGGCAGGGACCACTGCTCTTGGCAGAAAATAATGCTAATCACATTTAGAGGGTTATATAATTGTCCAGGGCAGACTTTATAAGATAAAAAAGACAAAGTTGGAGTGGGCACTCTGCATCCTTGACCTCAATCCACAGGGACTTTGGCCCCAATTCAAAAGCTAACTGCAAAAGATTAATTAAGATCTTGGTTCCTTCATCCCAATGTGTGATTTAGAAAGAGAAACTGAAGAGTAATAGAAGGAGGGGGGAAGGTTTTTTTTAATGTTACCTCCATTCATGACTCTGATCCTGTCCATTGCTTGTTTCACTCTATTTGCTGCTGAGTCCCTCAACAGATTATCTCTAGAGGAAAGTGCTTTTCATCAGAAAAATGATTGCTTAGCATAAGATGAATTCCATTCTGTTCATAGGACAAGAGATAATCACCACATCTATTCTTTGTAAGTCAATTTATGCTACTTTAATTATAGATTGTTTGACTAACATCCAATTTCTCATTACTTCACATACCTGGTTTATACCTTATCTCTTCTCTAGAATTATTAACCAATGAGCAATATAATTGTAATTGGCAATAATTGACTAATTCAGGGTATTTACCTCTGATTAGTTTATACTTATAGGAGGTATGTAAATATTTTCATAGCTCATTGAGCAGTAAAAGTTCACTTAAGAGCACTCCTTGGATAACAACAAACATATATTATTGTTATAAACCAGGTGATCTAAATCAGGAACACTCCTTCTATAGAGAGGCTGATGCTAATGGTTGAAGTATGTTTATAGTCTACAATTCCTCTTTTGTTAACTTTATTTTTGCTATGCAACCAATTAAAATATGTAAACATTAAAAGAGTACAAATAATGAATTTACGTAATAAAACTTATACCATGTGTGGCTTGATTATTTTCATATATACATGTTTTTTTTAAAAAAAATCAGCCTAATATATTAAAATCTTTTACAATATTATCCTGATGTTCCAACTTCTTCATAATCATTAGCAATTGCTATGTAACACTATACAACTAGGTGGCAACCAACTATCCTCATTTTTATCTTTGATTCACAACTTGGCCTGCTAAGATTGGATGATGCAGAAGTGTAGCCCAAACCCTCCATTCTCTGCAGCTTTTATTGCTTACATTAAACAAGCTTTTTTTCATCATGGGTTACAGGTAAGCAGGATACAACCAGTCTGAAGTATGAAAAGACTAGTCCGCTAAGAAGCCTTGTTTGTGTAGGAGAGAACAAATCTATCTCTTGTAATTTTTCCTTCCCTATCTCAACTTCTACATTACTACTGGAAAATAAAAATGGAAGTTGAATTATTTTGATTTCACAGTTATTTGCAAGCATGTTTGGGGGTATCTTCTTAAAGGCCATTATTTCACTTATTCGTATTATAATTTTTAAAAACTGTCATTTCTAAATACAGTAATAGGATGGGTAATTTCCAAATTAATATTCATGAATTTAAAATTAATGTTTAACTAATAGCCATTTAATTCTATATACAATCTTTTTTGAACTCCATGGGCTCAAAGATATTGGAATTTAAATTCATAATACAATTTCACATTGATTCAAATTAAATCAAAGTACTGGTATGACTGAATTGGTGTTTTCTTCTGCAATACTATAACAATACAGAACTTAAGGAGACCTATTACCGGTAATTCAAATGTCTAGTATGTAGAACTTAAGGAGAATATAATAATAATAATAATAAATTATCTTTAACATTTCAGAAATTTATTTGTATTCTTTTGGGGTGGTCAGTTACATTTAAAAGTAGGATAAAGTAGTAATCTTGAACAGATTATTTCTTTTTTTTAAGTTTCCCCATTTTAATTTTTCAAATGTAAGAAATGTAAGAAAAGATGTAATTTTTCTTGAATGTAAGATTGAAGACAAAAAATTAGGGTTTTTTTCCCCCTTCATACATTTTTCCCACCATAATTTCAAAATTGGCAACAAAAATCCATGAGTCTATTAGATGGTAGCAAAGAGTTATTTGCTGCCCTCCCCTCTTGATCAAACCTTTTGAATACAAGTCTGTTTTCCCTCTTTGGCTTTTTCAAGTATTTCTGGCATATAGACACTTCCCTTCTATCAGATCAAACTATATTCCCAGCAATGAGTTTCCAACAGTTGAAACAGGAGTTTTTCTACTTGATATCAAATTCAGGAATTTCTGAATTACATACCAAACATAGTGCTGCTGCTTAGATTTCCAGCCTTTTTCAAATGTATTTTTATTTTCTTTGGAGTGGAAGTTTCTGGCTTTGAGTATCAAATTGGCCTGCAAGAAATTCATATTTGGTCTTAAGGGCTTAAGTGAAGACAATTCAATATTTTAAAGCCCTTATGTTTAACTGAAATGCCTACCCAGGATCAACTGAATAATAGTATTACTCCATGACACTTTAAAAAATCTTTTTGCATGGGGAAAAGAATAGCATATATGCCAAAGAGAGACACCAATAAGAGCCTTTGTTTTCTCTATGCATAAAGAGACTTGAAAGAAGAGGTCCAATCCAGAGCATCATACATTCCTGGCATTTGGTGCAGAAATATCATTTTTAAATTGCAAACATTGGGAACAGCAGCAAACAGCAAGAAATTTCTGTTTGTTATTGTCTAGTGATCATGCCATATCTTGCATGTCAGGTTGAGACCAAAGCATGATGAAGAGCAATTCAATAAGAGTTCAATCCTTTATTTAACATACACACAATAGACAGATTCTTGCCAGACTAAACCTATACTACTTTAACCCTAACAGATATACCCTGGTGGATTCTAGGGAGTGACCATCGTTACTCTCTTCCTCTGTTTTCTACCTATCTCTGGACTGTGCTGCCTCTTGTCTGATCAGCTCCCTTTCTGGTGTATGGTCTCTCATTCCTGGAAAACTGCGGAGTCACTGTAGACCATCAACACCAGCTCCTCTTCTGAGGACACTATATCTCGTATTGTAGCCCAGTTATGGTACCTTAATCTTACCTTACCTTAATATGGGAAGCAATATTATCAACACAACCTTTTAAAATCAGAGGTCCTTCATAGTCCTAGTATGTGTTAATACTGAATTTGGAACCATGTCAGCTTTGTCATATGATCAGAAGTCCAGATAAGGAGGACACCCAGAAGTACTAGCTCTAATTTAATTATAAGGTTAAATTAACAGAGTCTTGCAAATATAAAAGTATATCTCCTCCCCCCTTCGACTTTACAGTCAAGAAACTAGAAAGAGGCCCTTCTGAGATTCCTATTGCTTCTGTAGGCTAAATTGACTCTTGAAGGTGATGGTGTCCAAGCTTGTGGGTTGATTTTCGAATGTTTCATTATCAGGCTAGGTAACATCTTCAGTGGAGTTTTGGGGTTATCAGTGTCAATGTTCTTCTATTTATAAGGGCTTTAGGTGTGGGTGTGTCAAGTGAGGGTCTTGTGGTGGGTCAGATGTGAGTCATCAGTGATGGGTCTTGTGAAAAGGAGGTTACATCAGGTCAGGGTCACTGGGAGGTGAACTGCTGGTGTGGAGGGGGGGTGTCTGGGTTGCTTCAAAGTTCAAGGTTCAAGGTTCATTTTATTTATATGCCGCCCTATTCCCAGCAGGACTCAGGACGGCGCACAAACTCAAAGGAGGGGAAGGGAAACACAAGAATTACAACAAAAAGTACAGGGAATTTAAAACAACCAACTTGAGGTTGGTGCTGTCTCAGGTTGGCTGTGTGGTTGATTTGGAATCTGAGGGGTTCATAGGCTGATTGTAGGTTAATGTATCTATTGATGGAATTACTTGTGGTGAACTTACAAGCATGGTGGGTGGTAGTGTGGCCAATGATTTCTGTGGTGCTCCAATCGAACTGGTGCTGTTTTGTGTTGGCGTGGATAGAGATTTAGGATTTGGGATCGTGGCATTTGATTTCCAGCTAGTGTTTGTGAATCCTGGTTTTTAATTGATGTGATGTTTGTCCCACATAGAATTGGTTGCAATGGTTACAGTTGATTTTGTAGATTACATTGTTTCTTTCATCTTTCTGTATCTTGTTGAGTTGACTCTTATTTGTCATTACGTAGTTTGTGACTGCTCCTCCTGTCTTCCCAGGAGGACATTACTGTCTTCCCCATGACATTACACCATATGCTTGCAAGGTAGGCATTCTATCTTTGAACTGTAGGTCTTTATGTCTTCAGCCAACAAATACACGTGATAAGAAATGAATAATGATACATAAATCTTTGTTCTGAAAATGGATTCCTCCAGGATACAAAATATCTTTCACCAGAAGATATTTTCATTGGATTATTCTTCTATAACACAATGCAAATAATTGGCAGCTCTGGAGGTAAAAATAATATTTGTGGTTAGTGTTGTGAGAATTATCATGTATATACAAGCTTTATGAAAGTTTACTTGTTATTATTACTCTTCACATTGAACATGTTTTACTCCTAGAAAAACAAATTATAACCCTGGTATTTTAGTATTATATCCTCATACATTAGTTTAGTTATACAATCTTTGGTACTTCACTACTGAAGGAGAATAACATTTTGCTTGAAAAAAAGTCTGTGTAATGTATGTATAGCTTTGTAGAAATTGAACTCTGGCAGAATTAAGGTGCCAAAATATTCTTTCTAGCCTTTCTTAGTGAATTATGCTCATTAAAATTGCTATTAGAGTCATGGAATTTCAAGTGAAACCCCAATGATTCTGTCCTATGTTATTATAACTGAAAGTTTTCACTGCATATGAACATAAAGAAAATATTATGTTTACTTGATTTTGCTTTACAGTGCTTATTGCTCAAAGTAACTAAGTGTTAAGAGGTGAGAAGGATGCTGGTAGCCAGAACTTTGAGTAACAATTTTTGTTCTCTTGTGTAGAAATAGTTGGGTAGAGAATTCTTTTCATAGAATATTATGCAGTTGAAAAGAAGTGAAATGCCATCTGTTTCAATCCATGTAATCCTCAGCAGCCTTACTTTCATATAGCATCTGCATGAGATTTTCTACTGATCCATAAATGCTTGATTGAAATATACTGAGCTTCATATGGCACTTGAATTTAATGTGATGTTATTGTGAGGCCAGTAATATATATAATCAATATAAGTCATTCTGATTATGTGTTAATGCCTTTGCAAATGCCCAGGAGACAGTGATATTTCTAACTTTATTTGGCATTTGAGCCAATCAACCCAATGAAAATTTGACTTAGAGACATTGAGACAGGATTCACACCACTGATCTCTTTGTTTGGACTTCGTTTGTAAATTATGTGAACCCAACTATTGAGATTTTTGGAAACCATGCTTTATAGTTTACAAATCTTTTGTAATCAATCTTAACTGAGCTCAAAATGATCAGAAAGATTGAATAATAAGCAACTAATAAATCAAAGGCTTATAGATTAGACTGGGAAGTAAAATTAATAAATATATTGAAGGAGTACAATAACAAAACATTTCAGTATTGTTGCTAAAAAAATTACACGGTATTTGTCTATGAAGGCACCAGGAGTCAAGCTTGATTCAAAGGAAACTTTCATTGTTTGAACCTATCCAATTGTAACATGTAATAAATCATACTGTAGTAAAAAAAAATCTGATTGAGTGTGATGTATAAATGGTTTAGCATAATTCCCTGACACCAATTTATCCCTACCAATTCTCTATATTAAATAGTTTTTAATGGTTCTTGCTCACTCACAGCTGCTGAAGCTATTATGTATGAAACATTACAGTATTGAAAGCATCTATTAATTAAGGAACCTTCTTGGATTTTTTTCTGTAGACCTGCAATAGATGGAGGATAATAGAATCATTTTAAAACGATGTCTTGCTGAGCACTGCAGGACAGCTCTTATCTGTAGAAGCTTGATATAAATATTTCCAAGGCATTTAGATGCCTGCTTTTCTCTACAGCTTTTACTATTCTGTAATTAGTTCTGTATGTTACATTAACCAATATAGACTGACACAAATTACATATGTGAATTGTGGATTTGAGAATTCATTTATTATCATTTAAGATATTTAAAAATCCATCCATATAAATATAATTCTTCTGCACGTGCTTCAAAGTGGGTTGTGGTCGATTAGTTTTTGTCCCAAAATGAATACTATAAGTTAATAGAATAAAACCCTTAAAGTTGTTGTACTTAACTGTGTCCCCCACATAGTTTAAAAAGTTGATGATGGCCTAATTTAAAATCTACCTGCACTCCAGACTTCTCATAAGAGCTATTTATCCATGACGGCAAACTACTTCTTCAACAGGAAAAGAAAAGAATATCAGAAACAGAAGAAAGAGATTGCCTATTAATAATGTGCATCCCCTTCTATTTTTTTATTCTAACTCACCCACTGATTACTTGTGCTGTGCCTAAGATGAGGAGACCAACAGATTAGCTCATAGAGAATGTAGCTGTTGACAGAAAAATGATTAGGCAATAGGAACCTTTCTGCAAAAGAAAGCACAGATAGAAACTCTTACAGGAATGATTATTGCTCTCCACTGGTTCTGAAACTTTTTTATTGCATTTCTAAGCTGATGTAATCTTGGGTCTCCCATATACTCATAATAATCTGCAGGTTCCAAATAGCTAGGCTGAGGGTACTTCTGAAGAATTACAGCATTAGCGACTGATGAAAATTCTTATCTCTCTCGAGTTCTTGGATTTCCTTCATGTTGAAATCAGAATTAATGTAAGATATATATTTGTCACTTGCTCCCACAGTAAGCACCACTCCCTGTTTTTTTTAAATAGTGCAAGAAAATACAGTAAGGAAATAAGATAGGTGGGTTTCAGAGAAGTAGGTGGAATGTTGATATTCCCGCTCTTCCATTGATTAATCTGATGAACTTTTCTTCCTATTTTTTGTTTCCTGAAGATCCAGTGTAGACACAAGGACTTTTGCATAGTGGTGCAAATATGATGCAGATGTTTTAACTGATGGTCATGTAGAAAGACCATTGCTCTTCTTTAGAAGCCTTATATATAATATATCATATATGTAAAAGTATGTCAATGATCTGGTGTTTGAAAGCTCTTTATTTTGATTCTCCACACCAGTTTTGGAATAAAGTAGAGTATTTGAAAAGGGTAGTTGCTGGATATAATAGTTGGAAAATGATAGTGTTGATAGCATTCTGGCACATGCAATGGTATGTGTGCAAGATTACTTGTGCTGAACCTGCTAGGAGACAGTGCTGTCTTGAGAAACACCCAGTGCTGCTGTTGCTTAGGAGGTGGTAGCTGTTCTAAAATAACCTTATTGAGCTTTCTAGCTGCAAATGAAGTTTTTATTTTTTTACCTGTGACATGAATTACATAGATTTAGAAATATCACTGCTGGGAAGTACCAATCTGTCTTCAATTTATGGAACAACCAGCAGGTGTGCAAAATTCAGTTTACACTAGCTTTTCTAACCTAGCATATTCCAGATATTGAAGTGTACTTCCCAGAATTCTGAGAAGTGCAGCTCCAGCACATAAGCAAAGTGCAGCTCCAGCACATAAGCTCCAGCACATAAGCAATGTTTGGGAAAGCTATTTTAAAGCCTGAGTAAAATGTTGTTCTATTATTCCTAATTTCAAGCACAGATAAGAGAGCTTCTTCAAGAAGGACAAAGGCTGCTGTAACTACTCAGCATACCTTTTCAACTATTACTGTGGGACACTTTAGAGAAATAATTCCTGGAGAACAAATATCACACTCAATAATATTAACACACCTATTTCTCTTCCAAGCATATTTGTCAACATTAAGAAAAAGAAAAGTCAGTACATTTTGCCAAGACTCTCAATTTAAGATAATTACATAAAGTTTGCTGCTTAGCGTGTTATTGGAACATTATAACCCTATATGGAGTAGATAGGTAAACATTGTACTTAAGGACAGGAATTGTAAAAGTCTTGAGACAATTTCACAGAAAAAAAGAAAACCTTCTGTATTTTCATTTACTGATATAGGAAGTTGAGAAAAGTTGAACAAACAGAACCAAAGACATTGATTAAAGGAGGAAATGTTTAAAAGGGGAAAAAAGTTATAAAGCAAATAAGAGTTAAGACAATGCCCTATTTACACTGGAACTTGTATCATTCTTATAAAGAGTATTTGGTTACTTAATAATGAAAAGAAGAGGTGGAACTTGTTTTCCTTCTTTACCTATATAATACTCTTGTTTCTTCTAAGCTTCCTGAATATGTGCCCATAATAACAGCACTATTACTGTCAAACGACTGACAGCAGCCAGTTGTTTCAGGAAGACATCCTTTAAATGCCTAGATATGCTACTGAAATCATATACTAGTGCAATGCAATACATTCTACTTCCTCTCCTATTCTTCCCCATTTATTTTATTTTATTCCTCATTTCACGATCCTTCAAATAGACCTTGAAGACTCCCCCCCCCCCCTAGACTCTGGATAGACTGGAGTGATCTGCTTGAATGACATTGTGTGATTCTGGTGGGCCAAAAGATTTAAAACCTCTTCTCATCTGTCAAGATTTTCTGTCCTCCTGACTCAGAAAATCTGTAGAAGAAAAATCAATTATAGGAAGGAGGAAGTATAGGAAGTTTATTTTTATGCTTCAGTGAAGGGGTAGCCCAGTGGCGATAGCTAAGACATTATCTCTATCTATCTTCATAGATCCTGCAAATTTAAATTGTATAATTCCAGATTCTCTTGTCTTGAGCTAGCTAAAAGACAGCACTGAGATGCTCATCATAACAGCATAGGAACAGGCACTAAACACCAGATCTATAGAAGCAGGGATTAGTAGACAGGATCCAAGATGCAGACTATACAGAGAGGCTTATAGAGAATCCAACATATAATGGCAGGATGTAAGATGCAGGCAGGAACAACATATACTGAATGACAGAACCAAGTACGTATGTGGCATTGTGTACAAGAGCATCTGTAGAATTTATTGTCTAGATCCTTCTAAGCCCAGATTGGAGATTCCACAGAAGATCATGGAGAATTTAGGGTTAAGATCCTATGGAACTTTCAGATCTAAATGGACAGGCAGATACTGGCCAATCAAGCAGACATCATGGTAGTAAACAAAGACAAGAAGACAGTTGTGGTGATGGATGTGGCAGTGCCAGGTGACAGCAACATCACAAAAAAGGAGTATGAGAAGCTGGAGAGTACCAGATTCAGAAGGAGGAACTTGAGAAGATGTGGAAAGTAAAGGCCTGAGTGGTCTGGGTGGTGGTCTGGGTGGTGGTAGGAGCATTTTAGGATATGATTGCTAAGCTGGAAGAATGACACCAACAATCCTAGGAACAACCTGAGAGCTCTTGTGTAGAATAGTGCAATGCTAGGAACAGCCAAGATACTGAACAGAACTTTCAGACTCCAAGGCATCTTATAGAAGACCTGTGATTGAGAAAGACACATAACCACCATAGAGGGTGAGAAGGGAATCTATAATTTTAATTTACAAATGTACAATATACCTTTAAGTGCATTGGGAAGGTCTATTTGACCTTGGCTGAACTTGAAAAATAAACTGTTGGGCTTGGTTAATAGATGAGAGAGAAAGATAAAATTGCAGGAATATGGGTTAGATTGGGAAATCAGAAAAACATCCCATAAGAACATGGATGCTTCCATAGTGAGTTGTGTCAAAGAAGCAATGAGCTTGACTAAATTATTTCTTTACCATATTTAAGAGAGTCCAGCAATCATGTAGAAACTTCTGTTTTAATTTGGGTCACCGTATTGAATCCTAAAATGTTGACCACTCAAAATTATTATTTTGAGATAATTATAGGTTAGATTATTGTTTTGTAATTGATTCCAAGAAATCATGCTGCACTTAACAGGAGAAAGAAGTGTGTTAATAATTAGTATCAAATTCTTTGTTAAATGCAGAACATTTTTTTAAATGAGTGTGTAGTATATAGATACACTTTTGAGAGTGCCTTTGAAAGATAAGAGCATAATGCTCCCTACTTATTTTGCTATGCTCATAAAAATAAGGGGAAAAAATCTCAACCATGTTTGTATGGTATGGTGTAATCATGCCACATTGTTTTCTTGATAGGCAAACTGGTTTCATTATTTTTTTCTGTAACTTTTTTGAAACAGAAAATGTCATTTTGAATTTGTGCAATTATATCCACATCCCACCATTAGTGTTAATTTTGGGGTTGAATTTAAACCTTATAGAGTGGATCAAAATGCCTCAAAATTACAATTTTCATATATGTGGTTTTTGGAGATACACAAATTCCACCTTTCTTTGGTGTATACACTATACACATACACATACAATCCCATACACAATAATTAATTTAGGTGATAGATATGGAGTCAAGGGGGAGTGATTAAGAAGTTCTTAAGTGTCGGAGATTTATAAAAATTCAGAAAAATAAGTGATGAGTGCAAATGAATAGGCTAATTTTTAGCTATGGCAAAATCAGAATACCAAGTGTAGCAAATGGATATCATGAATATTGCATGCTATGACTGTCTGAAATGCTGAATGGGGACATTCCACCCTGAAAGATTTGGAACCAAATCCAGCTTGTTATTTTATACTTGGTTAAGCTGCAAATTCAAGCTGCTATGTTATTATGCCAGTAATGTTAGAACAAGAGACTAAGTTGCCATGAAAATTATAGGTTTAACTGGTCACCTTCACTGAGTTAATAAATATTTAAAATGTTTTCAAATATTTTACCACCTGACCTTTAGCTATTTATTCTTTTTATTTTCATGGTTACTTTTCCTTTAGCAATTCACTTAACAATCATGTTACTAACTTATCAACTGCAATGATTCACTTAACAACTGTGGCAAGAAAGGTCATAAAATGGGGCAAAACACACTTAACAAATGTTTCACTTAAGAACAGAAATTTTGGGCTCAACTGTAGTCGTAAGTCAAGGAAACTACCTGTATTTCTTTCCTGTCTACTTCATTTTCAAGCAAAATGTAGATCCAGAATATTGCACAAAACACAAATTTTGACAAGATACCTTTTTTTATTCTATTGTTTTTACATTCTGTTTGACATTTATTTCCAAGAATGAGGAATGCTGATGTCCTTTAAACACTAATAACCCTTTTGTTTGTAAAGTTTTATAAAAACAAATATACTTCTTAAGTGCTGTTGTTAAGATAGTATACTCTGTACTGAAGGGTTCAATTTTTGTTTGGGGTTCAAAAATGGATTTTTCCAGTGATGTAAGTTCAGATGAACTATTGGTAAGTTGAGGTCTACCTATAATTCTTTGTGTTTGAAATAAGAAATTATTATGAGTAGAATAAAGTCAGAGTTGCACTATCTTGTCTGGGCTTTTGGAATAATTTTTGGAATAATAAAACTGAGAGTTCCAAGATGCCTTTACTTTCTGTGCTTTGATGTGCTCTACCAATTTTAGACAATCAAATTTAATTATATCACTCTGTGTCTAGTTTTACCTACTGAAAAGGCTATTCTGGTTAAAGATTGAGACTCACTGAAGAGCCAATTGCTTATTTACCAGCCCAGAATTTTCTGAATGGAGGATGTACATAAAGCCTTGCATGAGGGAATGAGATCTTTAGTGGGAATGAGATCTTTAGCCTTTGTTGCCCCACTGAAGTAGGGTTGGGTTAGGATTAGGGTTCAAGTCATAACGAAGACTGAGAACATATGGAAAATCCATATGCCTTCATGAAATTTGAGCAGATGTCTAACTGCTTGTTATAGGTAATAATGTAGGTTGCCAAACTTACTACAGTGGCTATTGCAAACAGAAAGTTATTGAGCAGCCATGGTTTTAAATTTTCCTACCAGCGAAACTCAAATAATTTGAAGCCAAGGTGCCAAGGAGACATTTCAAAATTATTTGTAGAATTCTGGTAGCCCAGAAATAGTGTTGCAATGTGCTAGTGTATTCCAATAGGGAAATATGATTAATTGTCATTCTATTAGACAATGAATCTGAATAGCAAAAACAATTTTTCATCAGGAGTGAAATCAAGAACATGAATTACAAGATGTACAAGAAAGGAATCTACCTTATATTGATATAATCACATGCATCTTAGAACGTACTTTGGCATATAAAAATATTACCATTGGGAAAGTTTATCCTTGCCAAAATATTACATATTGTGGCAACAGAGAAAGAAATAGAAGGTAAAACTATTTAATGTACAAATGGTAGCTAACTTCAAACTCTTAATCCATTCCCAATAAAGTAAGAATGAATTGTTTCCTATTACTACATGGAGTTATAGTAGCAGCAGTAGTAGCAGCAAATGTTTGCTTGTACCTAAGATCAGTTTAAACAATGGACTATGTTTATCTACCAAGTTTGATTTCAGCAATAAGCTATATACTTTATCTGCAAATAATATGACTTGGATGGCTAGATAAACATAAATGTGTTCATATAAAAAACTGTGCAGCATTATTTTTCTTTAGTTGAGTACAATTTTGTTCAAGAATAAGTCCATGCCAATGTCCTCTTTAAAGTTGAAAATGAACTAGGTGTGCCTCCCTCCCCCCTCTCTCTGTGTGCGTGTCTCTGTGTGTGTGTGTGTGTGTGTGTGTGTGTATTCCAGTGTAACTTTTGTTGATTAGGCATGCATGAAGACATATTATTTATATATTATTTTCTTCATTGTAGCTGTACAAAAGAAGTATAAGATAAAATAAGAAGTATAAGATAAAAGAAATCTTTAAGAAGGTGTTGGATAGCCATTTGTCTGAAACGGTATTGTCAGCACCTCTTCATTGGATAATCAGGAAAGAAAACCACAAGACTCCATTGATAGAAATCAAGTGTACTTTTACTAATTATAAATGAACAGAAGCGTAGCAAAGCGAAGTCTGATTATTTAGGCGTGAAAGCAAATGATATATTGTATAACCCATTCCCCACTCCTTGGCATCCCATGCACAGTCCAATCATAATTCTCCCAAGTGTCAGGTGCAAGATAACTTCGAAAGGCATCACCAAGATGGAATGTCGGTGCCGTTGGCCTTGGCGGGAAACCTCCTCCGCATGCGCAGTAAGACGGGCAGTAGAAACTCCAGAATCTTCCTCCAGCACAACAATCAGTCCCCTCCCAAATACCATGCCCTCCCTCCCTGTTTCAATGGCAGCCGAAGCAGCAGAAAAGCAGAGGCTGACAGGTATAGGGTTTCCTGCCTAGGCAGAGGGTTGGACTAGAAGACCTCCAAGGTCCCTTCCAACTCTGCTATTCTATTATTGTATTAAAATAGAACACCCCCTTGATTCAAAGAACAATCTTTGAGATTCACATGGTGTTTTCCTAGAATGATACAAGAGTCACCTCATCTTTTTTCTTTAATATTGGGAAAATGCTAATCAGATTTTAAATAAAATTAAATAAGCATATAGGGCTTATTAGAAACATTTTCCCCAAATATGATATGAAATAGGCTGGGATGATTTATAATCATTCTAAAAACCGTTGAAATGTTTTAGTCATATGAGTAAAATCAGAATTATTCAGGACGTGTACTACACTGGAACATTTCTGTTTTGCATTACTTCTTTATCTTTTTCTTATCAATGGAAATGAAATAAATGTTCAGGGTTTTCTTATCTGAAAGATAAAATTGCATTTATGAAGAGGAGGTACTGATGCATGTTTTTAGTTCTTTTCAGAAGCTTCCATATTTTGGATTGTTTTTCTGGCAAGCTTTCTCAACACTGTACTGTCCAACCGGCTAAGGATTGCAAGTCACAGATTTCCCAGCCAATATAGCATTTGGCATATTAGGAAACTGCTTGATTCATAAAGACCTCTTGTATGTAACAGATAAATAAATATAATTTTAGCTGTTGATTAATTAATTAACTAATTTATTAATAATTAATAAAAACTGCAATTGCCTTGTTGCCTGAGCCTGACAACATAGGTTGGCTAATGGAACCAAGATAGCTTTCGTACCTAAGGTTGGTTCGAGAACTCATAGTCTTCTGGTTTCTACCTTGGTACCTTAGCCAGTAGCACAAACTGACTCTGTCATATAGTATCCGAATACAAGATACTAAATAGTTTTTTTAAACCATGTCTGTAATGCTCTTTTTTGTGATAATTTAATTGATAAATTAAATTAATTTCATTTCTTAAATGCTTAACCAACATATTAGGCCTTGCAAATTATCGGGGTTGTTGAGCAAATTCTGGTGAGTGCTATGGTGATCTGTTGGCATTGGGACTGCACTTCCTAGGAAAACTACAGCTAATGCTTGGTCCAGAGTGGCAAAATATCTCTGGAGGAAGGAGAAATCATTGAGATAATCTATATGGCTCCAAACAGCTAGACCATAGGAATTTGCTGTTTTGTGGTTGGCTGGGAGTCAAGAGCCACCACCAAATTCACACTTGTAACACTACTTTTTAAAGACATAAACCACAGATGAACTTCATTTCTTAATCAGTTTCTGGAGCGTTTTTTCTGTTTTGGAATTATTAAGATTCTTTGGATTGGCAAATTTATTATAATCATCAAGTGATTTGTTTTTCTCTTTGAAAAATAGTTGTAGTTAACATTTTTAAAGTTCTGGAAAATAATATTTTTGGATTAAATATTGAAAGCATAAATGGAATATGGTTTTTAGAAAGTCATATGGACTTGCAGTTATAGAGTTGAATTAATTAATTTTCCTGTGGTGATTAGGAAGATAGATGATAATTTATTTCATGATGTTTCTGAATTTTGATCTTCAAAATTACTTGATATCTAGATCTTGTGTCAATGAAGTTACAGAAAATGAACAAGCTACAATTGATAAGTGTGAAATTAATTGGAATGTGGAATGTGGACTTAAATGTGTGAATTAAAGAGAATATGGAGAAATATATTCTACATATACAAACAGAACTGATGGACGTTTCACTGCTTAAAGAAATGTACAGTTTTTAAACCAGAAAAAAATATTTGAATAACTTTTGCTTTCTGGATTCACAAGAGAAGTCTGAGGAAGTCCTGAAAACTTTATGAGGAGTGATTTTAAAAAGGACAAATTTTATGTAATGGATATTCAAGAGGTAATGATCCAAATAATACTTACAGATATATTTAGGATCTTGGATGCATTCAGTGCTATAT
The DNA here is from genome assembly GCF_009769535.1 of Thamnophis elegans. Lineage (NCBI taxonomy): Eukaryota > Metazoa > Chordata > Lepidosauria > Squamata > Natricidae > Thamnophis > Thamnophis elegans. The sequence goes on from NC_045547.1 coordinate 58,630,851, forward strand.
TAAGTTTCTTTTTTTCTCAAATTTCACAGATTTAAACATTCACTGGATTTGAAAACTATGTTGACCATATAACATCAGTAATGCATAGGCGCCCCTTGAGGACTTGCAACAAATTATGCAGATTTGTTCTGCATCTTAATATTTATTTATTTATTACACCAACATGCATGATTGTGCAATCATCATGTGATACTGGAGGGCTAGGAAAAGCTATAAAAAAAAGAAAACTAAAAACCAACTTATGTCATATGTTATATAAATGTGTAGATTGATTTTAAAACACTTGTATTATTTTGCAGATGGACAAAGCCTATTTTGCAAAAGGGCTATAGACAACGTCTGGAATTATCAGATATTTATCAAATCCCTGCTTCAGATTCTGCTGATAATCTCTCTGAAAAATTAGAAAGGTATGTATTACATATTTGGAAGCGTATAATGTTATTTATATGCCAATTATTATTTTTCTCCTACTTTTCTTTTGAATATTCTACATGGCATATGTTAGTGGTCTCTTATTTCATTTTCAGAAATATAATTCTGTAAAGGCGATTGGGTTGAGTAAGAAAAACTGGCCTATTGTTACCCAATAAATTGTGGAGTGGAATTTAGAAATAGATTCTCCTCAGTTCAGGTCGAAGACCCTTTAACACAAATTGCATTTTAGTCAGCCAGATATCATAATCAATATAGTGCTGATTTAAAAAATATTAACGTACAGTATAATCCTTTTTTTATGTCCCTGTGCCTTCAAGTCAACCTTGACTCCTGCTGACTGCTTGGTAAGTCCCTGTAGTTTTCTTGGCAAGGTTTTTCAGAAGTGTTTTGTCATTGCCTGCTTCCTAGAACTGACAGAAAGTGACTTATCCAAAGTCACCTAGTTAACTTTGTGCCTAAGGACTAGAATGCAAGTCTCCTACCTGATGCCTTAACCACAACATCAAACTGATTCTCTACAATATAATCTCAGGCATATATTCAAATGTAAATCTTGCTCAGACATTACTTGGATTGCAGCATTAGTTCTTTAAAGGAATTATTTTCATATACATAATCTAGAAATTTATTTGAAAATAGCCTTCAATTATATTTGTAAGCCACTTAGAAATTGAAAGATTCTTAGGATCCCAGTCCAGTGAAAAGCTTTTTAACAAATCATTTCTGATATACCATCAAAACTTCAATTTATATAATATTAATGAAAATGATGAGGATGAACCATTTCTCCCCCACATCCTATGATAAATAAATCTCTATATTTATTTATCGTATGATAAAAAAACTGTCTATTTTCAAGTAAACAATCATTTAATGGTTGGATTTTGTTCAAGGTTAATATATGAACCAAATATTGTAATTTATAATCTATGATTATACAATTAAAAAAAGCTTCCAAAATCTGTTAAAAATGGTTTCAAAAACAAATTTCGTACATACCCAAGAACCAGACTAGACTGTATGAAAAAGAAACCAAATTGCATTAATAAATCTAAGATCAGCATGGATTTTTTTCTACTTTGAATTTCTGCTAATTAAATTAGGCGTATTCTTAAGATAGTCAAGAATGCAAGTAAGGACTGTGACGTTGATGCTATTATACATCTTGGCACAAATGATCCGTCCCCCAAAAATGTACTTTCTATGAAGAATGATTTCCAGAGCTTGGGATATGAACTTAGTAGTATAGGTTGTAGGCTTATCTTTTCAGAGGTTTTACCAGTATATAAGGAACAAAAAGGGAAGGGCCAGCGTGTAGCAGAGTTTAATGTGTGGCTAAAGGAGTGGTTTAAAGGGGAAGGCTTTGGTTTTATTAGTCATGATGCCTGCAGCTGGTCCAATGAAAAACTGCAAAAGAGATGGTTTGCACCATTCCAAGAAAGGGAATGAGTTACTTGGCATTAAATTCACAGATTTTCTGGATAAACATTTAAACTGAACAGCGGGGACAAGGAATTAATTGATACAGAACATTTCTGCACAATACCAATGAAGAAGAAAAATAACAGCTCCCCAAAGAAACCAGCATGGCTGCATAAAGAACTCTCTGACAAATTGAAAGACAAAAAAGATAAGCATAAGAAGTGGAAAGAGGGGGACATAACTAAGGCAGAATATCAGCAAATAGCCTGAGCCTGTAAAGATGAAGTGAGGAAAGCTAAGGCTCACAATGAAGAAAGGCTTGTGACAAAAGTAAAAAAATAACAAAAAAAGCTTCTTTTAACATGTCAAAACAAGAAAAAAGTCAAGGAAACAATTGGTCCATTGTTGGGATAAAGTGGCAAGAAGGTGACAAGCAACAGGGAGAAAGCAGAACTATTTAACTCATTTTTTTGCATCTGTCTTTACACAAAGGGATAAACCAGTCCAACCTATCAATAACATCACCACAAAAATCAGATTAGGAACACAAGTTGAAATAGGGAAGAAAATGGTAAGTGAGCACCTGTCTACCCTAGGTGAGTTCAAATAATCAGGACCGGATGGATTACACCCCTGAAGGAACTGGCAGACGAGATCTCAGAACCACTGAACTATATCTTGCAGAGATCCTGGAGCACCGGGGAACTGCCAGAGAACTGGAAAAGAGCTGATGTGGTTCCCCTCTTCAAAAAAAGGGGAAAAAAAATAGATCCAGGAAACCACAGATCTATCAGCCTGACCTCAATACCAGGAAAGATTCTGGAAAAGATAATCAAACAACGAATTAGTGAACACCTAGAAGTAAACAAAGTAATAACCAAAAACCAACAAGGGTGTCAGCCTCTGCTTTGCTGCTGCTTCGGCTGCCATGAAACGGGGAGGGAGGGCATGGTATTTGGGAGGGGTTACTAATTGTGCTGGAGGAAGATTCTGGAGTTCTGCTGCCTGTCGGACTACACATGCGGAGGAGGTTCCCGCCAAGGCTAACGGCACCGACATTCCATCTTGGTGATGCCTTTCGAAGTTATCTCACACCTGACACTTAGGAGAATTATGATTGGACTGTAACGGGGAGGCCAAGGGGTGGGGAATGGGTTATTTTATATATCAATCGCTTTCGCGCTTAATTAATCAGTCTTCGCTTTGCTACGCTTCTAATCATTTATAATTAGTAAAAGTACACTTGATTTCTACCTATGGAGTCTTGTGGTCTTCTTTCCTAATTACTCAATGAAGAGGTGCTGACAAAGGGTTTGTCAAAAATCAATCATGCCAGACTAATCTTATTGCATTCTTTGATAAAGTGACAAAATTAGTGGACCAGAGGAATGCCATCGATATAGTTTACTTGGACTTCAGTAAGGCATTTGATAAGGTAGAGCATAACCTACTACTAGATAAAGTAGAAGAATGTGGGTTGGACAGCATCACCACCAGATGGATTCATAACTGGCTGACCAACCGCACTCAACGTGTAATCCTCAATGGAACTACATCTACGTGGAGGAAAGTATGCAGTGGAGTACCCCAAGGCTCTGTTTTAGACCCAGTACTCTTCGACATCTTCATCAATAATTTGGATGAGGGGATAAATGGGGAGCTCATCAAATTTGCAGATGACACCAAGCTGGCAGGAATAGTCAACATTCCAGAAGATAGACTTAAGATACAGAAGGATGTTGACAAATTTGAACATTGGGCACTGTCTAATAAAATGAAATTCAATGGTGAAAAGAGTACGGTTCTACATTTAGGCAAGAAAAACAAAATGCACAGGTACAGTATATGTGGTACCTTCCTCAATAGTAGTAACTGTGAGAGGGATCTTGGAGTCATAGTTGACAACCATTTAAATATGAGCCAGCAGTGTGCAGCAGCTGCCAAAAAAGCCAACACAGTTCTAGGCTACATAAACAGAGGGATAGAATCAAGATCACGTGAAGTGTTAATATCACTAATACCAAGTGCGCCTTGGTAAGGCCATACTTGGAATACTGCATTCAATTTTGGTCGCCACAATATAAAAAAGATGTGGAGACTCTAGAAAGAGTGCAGAGAAGAGCAACAAAGATGATTAAGGGAATGGAGACTAAAACATATGAAGAACAGTTGCAGGAACTGGGTATGTCTAGTTTAATGAGAAAAAGGACTAGGGGGGACATGATAGCAGTGTTCCAATATCTCAGGGGTTGCCACAAAGAAGAGGGAGTCAAACTATTCTCCAAGGCACCTGAGTGTAGAACAAGAAGCAATGGGTGGAAACTAATCAAGGAGAGAAGCAACTTAGAACTGAGGAGAAATTTCCTGACAGTTAGAACAATTAATCTGTGGAACAGCTTGCCTCCAGAAGTTGTGAATGTCCCAACACTGGAAGTCTTTAAGAAGATGTTGGATAGTCATTTGTCTGAAACAGTATAAAGTTTCCTGCCTAGGCAGGGGGTTGGACTAGAAGACCTCCAAGGTCCCTTCCAACTCTGCTATTGTATAAATGGAAAACTTTCTCTGGTTCAGGATAAAATAATAAGTAAGTAAATAATTAATTATGGAAAAATCTTACCTTGCATCTTAGCTACTTAAAATTTATCAGAGTATTCATGATTAAAGGTAAAGTTTCCCCTGCATATGTGTGCTAGTCGTTCCCGACTCTAGGGGGTCAGTGCTCATCTCAGTTTCTAAGCCGAAGAGCCAGAGCTGTCCATGGTCATGTGGCCAGCATGAATAAATGCTGAAGACACACGGAACGCTTTTACCTTCCCACCAAAGTGGTCCCTATTTTTCTACTTGCATTTTTACATGCTTTCAAACTGCCAGTTTGGCAGAAGCTGGGACAAGTAATGGGAGCTCGCTCCATTACGCGGCACTAGCCATTTAAACCACTGAACTGCCGACCTTCTGATCGACAAGCTCAGCATCTTATGATTATGTAATTTATGATTATGTTACTCCTTTTTCAATGGAAGTTGACTAAAGAGTCATTCTGATCACAAACTGAACATCCTTAATTCTTGTTGTTACATTAGTCAGAGAGCTGGAGTTGCATAACCAAATGAATGACTTGTTTTGTGGAGATTTGATGTTCAACTAAAAACATTTATCTTGTACAAGATAAAATCACAGGTTACCCACAGAGTGAAAATTTTAATATCAGATCATTTCCTCGTTAGTTACTTTACTTTATTGTTTCCTGGTTAGTTACTTTATTTACTTGAAACAATGAATATACATTGAGAGGCATGATGCTTTTGGCATAAAAAAGACTGATACATCAAGGAAATACACCTTAGAGGTCTCTGTTTTGCGCCAGAGCCTCCTGGTCCATATATTATAGTTCAGACAGAATGTTTTTTTTCCATTAACATCTTTTATTTCATTTTCATTTTTCTTTATACAATCACTTAAATACTGTGCAGTTAAAAAAAGCAATAAACACAACTCATAACACTTCTATCCTTCATACACCCTTTCTTCTACCCCTCCAACTTTCATTTCTCCCCTCCAACAATCCCCTCTTCTACTTCCCCTCCCCCTCAACCATTCCTCTCTCCCCTTCCCACCATCTCACCCTCCTTACATTCCCTTCTCACTCCCTCTTAGTTCCTCCCTCTTTTTTCCCTCTACTCCTCACTTCGGTGTATTTTTACTATTCATTGGTCTATTTGTTTTGTAATTAACACTAAAATTATAAGAAAAAAAAATAAAAGTAAAGTAAAAAAAAAAAAGGAAAAAAAAAGCAACAGTATCCAAGTGCATTCATTGTTTTAAGAATTGAATCTATATTTCCACCCTCCCCCCTCCCCCCCATGAACCCCCCTCCCAGACCTCCTTCCGACTTCCCAGATCCCATTCCCGACATCGTTCTTTATCAAGCAAAGTCTGGAGTATATTGAAACCAAATAGATTAGAAGCTAAAAAATAAAAAATAAAAGAAGAAAAAAAAGAAAGAAATGATAAATAAAGAAAAAAGAAAAAAAGGGAAAGGGGAAAAAGACCCCCCCCAAAAAAGAGAAATCAATAAACTCTCTACCTTAAGCTCAGCTTCCCATCATTATTAACACTTAAGCAATGTGCCTCATTCCTAATCTCAATTAATTTATTACTTGCAGGATTTCAAACTATGTTGAGACCAAGTGAGTTAGTCAAATTAAATTCTACTCTAGCTAGGGACCTTATCTCTTTATCTAAATATATATCCATTTCCAAACCTTTAATATATCCCTTTTACCTCTTTCTCTATAAAGCAACTTAAACACCTCAAATATTTCTCTCGGTTTCTGTTCCAACTCCTCTCATCCTGCCTCTACCCGTGTCCATATATATATTTTATTATCATCTGTACACCTCCCATATTTGCTCCGCCTTCCTTCAAGCTCCCTGAGTATATTCTTCCAAACATTATGTTCAAATAAAAATTACTATAAAAGTCAACTTACTTTCTGGCTCAAAATAAGCTCTAATTAAACCTTCACTACCCTCCCATCTGCGCCACCCTTCCCAACTCAATTCAACCTAAACCACAATCCGGAAGCAATCTCCGCCTTCCTCACCCTAGAGAATAAAACATAAACAGTTTATATAAAAGTTCCACGTTGTCCATCAAGTCTTTTTTTTTTTAAGTCCCATACAATATAATTTCCGAGGAGATCAGCGTCATTTCTTACAGCCTTAATATCTCTTGATCGGTATACCACTATGCCATTTTCTACAAGATATAGTCACAGAGTATTATTCAAGTTAAGATTAAGCAAATGTCTTGGAAGCATAACTAAATCCTTGTTCTCCGCTCTGCTGCCCTTCCGAAGGAGAAAAAAGGTAGCTCCCACTTTGTAGTTATGTGATTGATTGCTTCTCTTGTACTTCTCCTTGTATTTGTCCAAGTCCGGGTAATTCAGGAAGTCCCGCCTTTAAAATCTTATGGCAAAAGTCTCGGGCTTCACAAGCTGAATTGAGGCGATGTTTCTGATCGTCAAGTGTGACTGTAATACCAAATGGCGCCTCCCATCTGTACTGTATCTGATTATCTCTAAGTTCTTTAGTTAAGAAAGCATAGTCTCTCCTGGCTTTTAACATCTGGGGTGGCACCTCTTTAAAAATGATCAAATCCTGTCCATCAATTCGCAGCCTGTTGTTGTAGAACTCTTGTAGTATCGCGTTTCTGGATTCTTTTGTAGCAAAATATATAACCACATCTCTCGGAAGCTGTCTCTGTTTTGCTGTCCACGAATTATGGCGGTAAATTTTTTGGATCTGCCAATCGAAGTTGAGTCCCGGACCTCCCACCACACGACTGAGAGCCTCAAAAAAGGTCTGCTTCAAATTCTCCTGTTCGTTTTCACGCAATCCCCTAACTCTTATTGCAAACGCAGTCTTTTTATAATTTGTCATAACAAGTTGTCTCTCTACCTTTTCAATTTCCTGTTGCAATATTTCGATTTTAGATGTCAGCTTAAAATTGGCTGCTTCCAAAAGTTCCAATTTATCCTCCATTCCTGCAATATAATCTGTCATCACATTTATAACTCCGATGGTATCCTCCCTTGTTTGGGCAATCTTGGCATCGAGTTTATCACATAGTTCCGAAATAAATTGCATTATTTCCTCTCTAAATTCTCTGAGAGTTTCAAAAAGAAATTCTTTCGTTAACAAATCTCCAGTAGAGGGCGTAGAAGGGAAAGACTGTGGCTTTATAGCGATTACTTGGGATGTATTGTTAAGAAGACGTTTAGGATGTTTGGACTTAGGAGCCATTATAAAAGAACAAAAGTGAACAAACAAAGTCTCTGCGCACCTTGATTTACAATAAAATACTTTGAGTAAACTTTGGCAATTAGTAAAGAGAAGTCTTCAGGAAAACAGGGCTGATTAAATATATCAGCTGCGAAGGCTATAAAATTGCCATTTTGAAAAACAGTTAAACAAAGGAGTTTTTTGTAAGATTGAAGCTGGTATTTTAAATAATAATAAACAAAAAAGGTTTTCAGGAATGGTCGCTGCTCGGACCGATTTTAAATAGCTTAGATTTGTCCTGAGGGGGGAGGACGACCTGCCTTGAGCTGAAAAAAAACAGCTGAGAAGATCTGGCTGGAGTAAAAAAAAAAAACTCAGCTTTGATGTTGAACCTCTTCTCCGTTCACAGCGAAAAACAAAAGGCTGTGAACAACAAAGAGAATTCTAACGACTGAGTTCCTCCCTGCTCCTTCCTTGCCCGAAAGGAGAGATATCTATAGATCTTTTAGATATACAAACCAGAACTCTGAGGAGAGCTCCGTTGAGCTCCCGACGACGACAGGCTCCTCCCCCGGAAGTCCCGTTCAGACAGAATGTTGAAGCGTAAGGCTTAAGTCAACATGTTTGAGGTTGGATAAACAGCTTTTAATAAGCTAACTTATTTAAACTATCAAATTTGACTGTGAAACTCCACAGAATCCTATATAGTACCAAAAACAAAAAGAAACTTTTGATGATTATTTGAAATTTTGCACCCCAAAATAATCATCCTATCAATTATAACCCCATACCAACTGCTGGACCTGGAAAAAAATTCTGCATGGATTCAATACTCTGAAATTTCTCCCTAATTAGAATGGTTATCCCATTGAAAACTCTAGTGGTCTCTTTAAAAGATGCAGCTTAATAATTCTCCATAAAGATACATTAGTCTCTCCTAGACTTATGTGACTCTTCTGTAAATAACAGTAATGAAGTCATGGTTTACATGTCTTCAGCAGCGGCTGGGCTACACTATGACAGAGTAATGTCTTAAATCACTTTGAAAAAATGCCTGAGTATAATCTGTCATATCAGTTGCTTTTTGGTATTACTTAATTCCCATATTATATTCAGTGTAGTTAAGAAATGATCAAATTCCATTTTGATTGGAAATTTTATCAGTATCTAATGTTGTGATTACTTTATATTTCATAAATAATTGTATTATCTGTTAAAACTGATTCTAAAATGCATCATTCAGAGTTGAATTACACAGGTTTTCAATGTTAGTCAACATGCTTTATTAAAAACAAAACAAAACAGAATTGAATTGTCTTTTTTCCCTTGCTTTCCCTTGGTACTGGAAGCAATCCAAAACCTATTATTTGTTTAGTGGTCTGAAGAAGTACAACAGGTTTCTTTAAAACATACACTGTGACCTTTTTATGAATTAACTTTCGCAGAATGATGTGTAAACAAAGTATTTCCATTGCCAAATATTTAACTGAGCTACACTTGAACTTTTATGAGCTATCATGTCACAGAGGACCAGGTCCTTGGGGGTCTTTGCAGAGCTTTGAATTCAATAGATTCCTTAACTAAATCTCCTTGGATATCTTTTTGTGAAATAAACTATGCTGGCCAAAGAATGGTTTATTTGGCCATATAATTCAATGTTCCTTTTTTCCCCCTCAGAGAATGGGACAGAGAATTGGCCTCAAAGAAAAAACCCAAACTCATCAATGCTCTTAGAAGGTGTTTCTTCTGGAAATTTATGTTTTATGGAATAATACTATATTTAGGGGGAAGTTTCCGGTTAACATATTGCAATATTGTATCTTTTCGTAACATGCATAAGAAATTCTAAGCATTGTATTTGTCTATGGAGATTTTCAGTCATGATTGTCTCAAATGTGCTATAAAGGTATAAATCCTTCTATTTCCCACCATCCAGAACTGAAGATGCTTCTTGGGAGAGAAGCAAAATGTCTTCAAAGAAAAACAAAAAGTGTAGTTGCCTCTGAAAAAGCACTTTGGGACAAGCAGTGTATGCATGTATGCATGTATGCATGTATGCATGTATGCATGTATGCAAGTATGCAAGTATGCAAGTATGCAAGTATGCATGCATGCATGCAAGTATGCAAGTATGCATGCATGCAAGTATGCATGCATGTATGCAAGTATGCATGCATGCATGCAACAGGAATCAAGTCTGGCTCAACAAAGATAAAATGAAGTAAAACATTGAAATAATTAATTATATTAAAACATGCTTATTCATATAGTTCCTACATACAAATATTTTAATTGAATTATTTTTAATCTCTGTAGAAAAGAGGTTGGACAAAATTTAATCTAAATTAAGTTTTAGTTTGTAGGCTGATAAAGAATTAGAAAGTTGGGATAACCATTTTTATGTGTGTCTGATGTGTGCTTATTAAGATAGTAACAAAACCTGTTGTAAATTGATGGAGACATTGATGCTTCAAAAAGTCTTTTAAACATAAGGGAATCAATAATTGTTCATATGGATTTCATGCTAAATTAGGTCTTTAAAAGAATTACAATTAAATTGAATTTTAAATAAAAAAAGTTATTTGGTAATGTTAAAATGTGATTCTAGAACTATGTAATATTGATACTTTTTATTTGCTTCAGAATTCAAATATATAAACAAAGTGACATATGAAAAGATGAGTCAGAATTCTTTAACAAACTTCCATGTTTGTCAACAATGTTCTTAAAAAATATTGAGATATGCTAGATATGGAATTTGCTTTCCTGAGTTAAAAATATTCTTCAATTCAATTCAGAAGGCTCAAAAAGAATTTTTTTCACCAAACTTAAGTTGTTTCTCACTTTTTGTATTGTAGTGCAATTTACAGCTGCAGCAATGTGGATAATAATATTTCTTAAACTGACATGCTTAATTTCTATCCATCATCTGGCTAGTGAACAGTATGAATTATCCTATGCTGCCAATATTGTTATCATTCACAAGTATAATGAGAATATAGCAAAGATTAATCATGCCAGGTGTGTCTACAAATATTACCAAAGGTAGTTAGAAATTGCAATACACATTTTATATTCAGACTTTGCACTTTTGCGAAGAAATCTTTAACTAGAACAACTCTTAGTTTTGAGAGAGAACTGGAGAGCTTGATTTCAGCTTGTCCATATCACTAGCTGTCTTGCAAATAGTACACAAATTCTATTTTCAGATCATAAGAAAAGCAACTAGAGAGCAAGTATTAACACTCTTATTTGGAAATAGTAGACCTTTTTTGTTTGTTAATCGTTAAAGTGTATTATGTGTAGCCTTTTCTTGTTCATTGTTGTAAAAAAAATCTATAAATCACTTTGTAACAATAATCTGAAAACACATTGCTATCTTTGTATGGTACACATAACAAACAGTAGTAAAATACAAATTATAGTTCTACACATGTGCTATAACTAGTAACTACAAGGGCAGAGGCATAGAGATGTGATTTTTTTTTAACCAACTGAAGAGGGAGTTAAGGATTCAGAGAATTCCATTACATTCTCTAGCAGTTATAGTTTAATTTACTTTATTATCATTGCACATTGTACAATGAAATTAAATGCCATCTTCAGTTTATTATAACTATAAAAATAAAAACACAAACTCATATCCTTCACATTCTATATAACTAAAATTGAAAACCCGATATTGCATTAATATTGCACTATACTGTAGAATGCAATATAGTTACTGCCCTGGGATAGAAGCTGTTTTTCAGCCTATTTGTCCTTGTTTTTATTATCCTGTACCATCTGCCAGATGGTATTAGTTCAAAAAAAAATGGGTGCCCAGGATGATATGGATTTTCAAAAATGTTTTGAATTTTCTTAAGGCAGCGGGAGCTATAAAGCTCTTCTTATGGCCACAGTGTTTCATTTAATTTTTGTAAACCCTACTCCATCCTGCCCTTTGTAGCATCTGGTCTGATGACAGCTTCTGTACAAGTCACAATGTTTTGTGACTCTGTTTAGTTCTGAAAATGTTCTTTCCATTGTCCAACTGTGAGTTTAATCACTAACTTTTAATTTTTGTCCTTTAACATTCTCATTGCATATATATACATGTTGTATATAAAAACAGTCTTGATCCTAAATGTGGATGCATTGACACACCTGCCCAATTCTTTTTTTAATTGTTCTTTTATAATATTCCTCCTTGTGTACTAAAAACATTGCTCTGTTGGTCAACATAAGTCTGTTCTGTTTGTCTTTTTCTAAAATTATATGTAATCATGAAAAACAATGTGAGTATTTAAACAGGAGCTCTGTGATTCAGAGTATCAGTTTCAGTTCATTTCTGAACAAACCCATATGAATACCAGTGTTTTCATGCTGACCCATTAGGAAATGATGATATATAATAAAAATAAATCAATTTATAATGTTGATCTCAGGTTATTTAAAGGACAGTTAAAAAAGGGTACTGTGACCTCACTTACATTCTTCCAATGTATTTTTAACAAAATTAATTGTATGCTATACGATCATTTCATATAAAATACCTAATATTTCATCTGGGAACTATTAACATTGTTTAATGAAAATTTTATTAGTAAGATTTTCCATCCTTTTGTATATTGTAATAATGTTAAAGGTGGAATTTCCCCATTTGTTTTACTCTTCATTTAAATAGAAAATGAATTTATTAACAATAATCTGTGTAAAGAGCCAGATAAGATAATTACTAAAGACTTATTAAATTATGATGAATGTTTTCTAGAAGCGGATCTTTTTGGAGGAATGGGATTATTTTTGTTCCCTGCAACTAGATAGGTAATCGGACCCAAAATTACCACAGTTGTTATTGTGGTGATCTTTAATATCCCTTAATAGACTTGTAATTCTAAGCAGTATGGTTCTTGTAACGAGCCTAATGACAGAGAGTGGAAGTGTGACCTTCCTCCCATACTTGGGCATACCAGGGGTTGTGACTTTAAGTGTGTATATATATATAGATAATATGATAGATAGATAGATAGATAGATAGATAGAGATAGATAGGATAGATAGATAGATGAGAGAGAGAGAGAGAGAGAGAGAGAGAGAGAGAGAGAGAGAGAGAGAGCCTTTAATCTACAATAAAGTGCAGGTTAGAAAGATGCTCCCTTTTCAGCAACATATTGATCATAAGGCTATTAAAAGGGCAATATTATATGCTACAGAATATTGAATAGCTTTGCAATTTTGCATTCATTAGTTCCAAAAACAGACATATGGGTATGAATGTTCCCTGAGCCAAAAGACAAACATTACTTTTTTCCCTGTAATTCCATAAAAAGGAACAAATCAAGGTAGCTGCTGATTTTTATTTTCTTTCCCTTCTGTTCTTGAGGGACGTTAGTAGTTTAGGAAGCATAATGTAGTGTGTAACATCTATCCATTTTTATCACTGCTAACCATTGTCTGAAGATAAGGTTGTAATTCTTCATGCTCAAATATGCTGACTAAATAAGTGCTCATATGTATTAACTATTCAAAAAATCTGACAAAAGATATCTGACTTTTTTTAACCACAGGAAGTTACTAAATCCGTGCAACCTCTTTTACTGGGAAGAATAATTGCTTCTTATGATCCTTCTAATTCACTCGAACGATCAATAGCCTACTATTTGGCCATAGGACTCTGTCTTCTCTTCATTGTACGAATGTTGCTTCTCCACCCAGCATATTTGGGCCTTCATCACATTGGAATGCAAATAAGGATAGCCATGTTTAGTTTAATTTATAAAAAGGTATGTTTCCTATTTTGGTTAAATGAATTCAAGAGTAATAAACTGCATAGGAGATTGATAATAACATACTGTGGCCTCACATGGCTATAGTAATGAAAGCAAGAAGAATTCTTTTTTGATGATCTACACTTAGTTTATTGTGCAATATCAGCAGATGGTTAATTAATATTTCTTTGAAACCAACAGTAACCAAGAAAATGAGAGTAAAAGTACGAGTTGTTACATAAGCTATATGACCATCATCCAGTTCCATAGTTGTAAGTAGAATGAAGCCTTCATGGAGCAATAAGGACTAATTTTGCCTCATCAAGGAGAAAATCTGATTATGCTAGGAAAGAAGGTAGCTAATGAGCCAAGAATGACAACATTAATTTACCATTACATATAAACTATTCTATTGCACAAACCTAAAACAAAAAAAACCTGTATTTGTGTACAGTTAATTTCTTACAAATATAATAAAGTACGAAAAGAATCTGAAATTAAAATAAAAACAGTCTCCAATCTAATTATTGCATCTACTGCCGTGTTTTCCCGAAATAAGACAGGGTCTTATTTTCTTTTGACCCCTGAAATAAGCACTTGGCCTTATTTTTGGGGAGGTGTTATTATTTTTGAGGTGCAGGAGGCAGTGAGCGTGGTCACCTCATGGCTGCTGCTGTGTGCAATATTTTTGGGAAGGGCTGATTTTTGGGGAGGCTTATTTTAGCATATGTGCTCAAAAGTCCAATTGGGCTTATTATCCAGGGAGGTCTTATTTTCGGGGAAACAGGTTATGACTTATTGTTTTTATTTATTTTAAATCTACTTATTCCTTTCCCAGAAATGGATGCACAATAAATAATAATACAGTTAATTTACAATTACAAGCATAAAATATAAATTTCAATAATTTGGAACTAAAAACTGGTCTGTTTACTCTAAAAATCATAACTGGAAAGTATAGTTTAAAAAAAATGAATTTAGTTTGGAATTAAGTTGCAAATTAGAGTTTGTCACTTCAGATGCAATTTCTTGCATGGTTTTTGCAAACTGAAGAGAGAATCAGAATGAAAATGTAGGAATAGGATATTTGTCTGATACTTTATCTACACATACATTTAACTATACTTAAAAGATGCTTAATTGTTTTCTAAAGAACAAGTCCCAATTAAATAGCTTTTACTTCATTCCCAGATTATAAGGCCACCTAACTTTAACTGATGTTGAAATGTTGTTTTTCAATTTCCTCCTGGCAGGAGCCTCATAGTACTCATAATTTGTAGTTCTTAGGTGGTGATTGGTGATGATAAAATCAGGATCTATTGAAATTTTTTAATAGAGCAACTCTTCTGAATATTGTGGGTATTTATGAGTAACAATGTAATAGATGGGGGAAAAGTATGTTTGTAATAAACATAAACATTACATTGCACAGACAATGTTAGTATCCACTGATGTTGTTTTTATTTCTGTTTGTGCTATTATATGTGGTTAGTTGATAAACTTCTTTTGTTCTGTTTTACAGATTTTAAAAACTCTCAAAGCAGAGTCCTAGATAACATAAGTACTGGACAACTTGTTAGCCTCCTTTCGAACAATCTGAACAAATTTGATGAAGTATGTTGGCAATCATGTTTATTATATATTACATTATATTACATTATAATTCTTTGAAGGAGAAGGAATCAGTTCCAATCCATTATAATGTGCTTAACACCCTGGAATTAAAGTAAATTATTTGCTATGGATAGGTTTGCAAGGGAATTGTCCTAAGCAAATTATAAAAAGCAGAAAAAAAAACCAATCAAAAGAAATTATTATGTATGCTAACAACACCACACTTGCCTTAATGTTTGGATCCAAGTTATCTGTTTGTATTACATTATTCTTGCTCTTTGAAGTGACTTCTTAAGCTATTAATAAACTCTGAGAATAGGATATATAATACTAAATCCATAACATTTATCTCTTGGATGTATCTATATTATATTTATATATTCCCCTATTTTAATGTTGATTTACTTTTGGAACAAGTGCTATATGTTCTAGTGCAGGGGTGGGTCTCAGTGGGACACACCGATATGGGCGAACCGGTTGGTAAAATTTAGCATGCCTTCCCGTACCTGATCTTCCAGAGGTCCCGTACCGGAACATTCCCTCCCCTGGCCTGCCCCTCTGCTCGCTCCCTCTGCCTGCCTGCTCGCCGCTCGCTCACCCCGCCCATCCACACCATGCTTGCTCTGCCCACCTACTTCCTTTGCCTGCCCAGCTGAGGCTCCGAGGGGGCTTTTGCCATCGCTGAGAGCTTCTCTGGCAGCCACTTCTTGCAATCACTACCACGCCAGATTCAGTAAAGCAGCTCCAGCAGCAATGGGACATGCTTGGAGAAGGGAGAGCCAGAACTGACTGCCCACGATTGTGCTTCAGCTGCCGCTGTGAAAATGTTTGTTTTGCCAGCCACAGGAGGGAAGGAAAGTAGCTGTTCTTTGGAACAGCTCCCCCTCCAGAGAGCCGTGCCAGGGGAGAGGAGGGGGCGGGCTGGTTTGAATGCGGTTTGGGGCCGGCACCTCCTTCGCTCGTTTGGGGCAGGAGAGAAAGAAAGGGAGCATGTAATAAAGCACCCCCGCCATCAAGGGCAGAGGGGAGCACCGTTCGCCTCAGTTATCACATGCCTCCTTTCTTTCTCCGCCTGCCCAAACGAGCAAAGAAGGCAGGCCACTAAACTGCCCGCTCACCCACATTCAAACCAGCTTGCCCCCTCCTCTCTTTTTGATATGGGCTCTCTGGAGGGAGAGGGAAAATCCTCCCAAGACCTTGCTTGTCCTGGCGGCACCCCGCAATAAGCAGCTGAGCGAGGGAGGGAGCAATTCTGGGAGTTGAAGTCCACAATTGGGACTTCCTACCCAAAGCCTGAAACTATCTGCCCGGGATTGTGTTTCAGCCGCCACAGCCACTTTTCCTGCTGCTGCTAGCTGCTGCACTGCAGCCACCAGAGACTCCTTCCTCATCACCACTTTGTTTCGGGCCGAGAAGCAGAAAAAAAAAGCAGCTCCCCTCTCCCCTGTCACTTTCCACAGCCTACACGCTATCAGAGGGTGTGGGAAAGTGTCCCTGGGCTGCCCCTCCAGGAGGAGCCACTGCGTATCCTTCACAGATGGGAGGTTGAGGGTGCACAGGTGAAGAGCGCCAAGGGGTTTTGGCAGCGAGAGAATGACTTCAAAGTCAGTGGAGGTGGTGTGTGGCTGGTGCACCATTCCAACTTTCCCCGTGTGCAAAAAATAAAGTTTTAGTTAAAAATAAAGTTTTAGTTTTTTTGGGGGGGGGTTGTGAAGGATTAGGGGTGCAAGGGTCTTGTAACTTGACAGTTTTAAGTCCTGCACACTTCAAATGCCAGAGTTCCTCAGCCAACATGACTGGAGGAATTGTGGGAGTTGAAGTCCACAAGACTTAAAGCTGTCAAACACCCCTGGGTTTTTTTCTAAAGAGTTAGGGATGCCAGGTCTTGTAACTTGACAGCTTTAAGACTTACATGTTTCAAATGCCAGAGTTTCTGAGCCAACATTTTAGTTGCTAAGCAAGAGCGTTGTTAAGTGAGTTTCACCACATTTTACAAGTTAGCCACACCCACCCATTCACATGACTGCCAAGCCACTCCCACCCAGTCACATGACTCCCAAGCCACTCCACAAAACAGGCCACACCTACAGAATAGGTTCTAAAAAATTTGAAACCCACCACTGTCCTAGTGCTATTGTTTTCCCTTGGCTAGCAGTATTTAATAGCAGTAGGAAAGATACAGAAAATTTGCTGGTTTTTGTGGATGATATTTAAATTGCTTAAACTTTAAGTAGGACACAGGAATAGTTAACAGTCTTAGTGAGAGATTCTTCCTCCCACTATGCTTATGGAAGGGAGTGTTTGATTGGTCAATAAAATCTTTTTCAGGCTGAGGTCAAACAAACAAGAAGCAGCATGGATATAATTCTCACTAAAGTGGCCATACCATAAAGAATTTTGTACTTCACTGCCGAGATTTCTGCTAGAAGAAACTATAACTGTTTATGAAATTGTGGAATACAATTTTCTATTTCAGGAGTCTGAAAGTTGTTGAAGTTGCACTCCCAAGACACCTTTAACCAGGTTATTAAGTCCGGCTTAGATAAAATTCTGTGCTTTTATTCCCACATTTTGAAATCACAAAAGCAGATTTATCTGCTCCAGCTTGTGGTGTTTTTAGGAACAAAATAGGCATTACGACGGTGGTCCCATTACTCTAATTAAATATGAGAAGATCTGTACAAAGATCAGTGGCACAGTGTAAGACATTACTGGTGGTAATAGACAGGGATAAGGAAGGAATCTTTTAAGGATATGGCCACTATCACCACTACTGTTTGTCGTTGTACTGACTCCTCTGTCAATAATACTGAATAAGTCAAGTCATGACTCTCAAACATTAAAAACATCTGCCAGCCTATTCCACTGCCTTTACATGAAGCTGCATGGAAAAACACCATCTGAAATGGAATAGCTGCTCAACATTGCTGAATATACAGCCAAGATAGTTCAATGGAGTTTGGATTGGACAAACATGCCACTCTTACCAGCTTCCATGTTGCTTTCTAAGTATAGTTTCCTTGTGCTTTCATTATGATTTTTTCTTTCTTTCAGGGTCTGGCCTTGGCTCATTTGTATGGATTGCACCTTTACAAGTTGTGCTGCTGATGGGCTTCTCTGGGAGATGTTGCAGGCATCAGCATTTTGTGGGCTTGCATTCTTGATTCTTATTGTCTTTTTTCAAGCCTATCTAGGACGAATGATGATGAAATACAGGTGACAAAGCATATATGGTAGTTTCTCAAGTAGTAGTAGTCTTCAAATTACCCGAATTTCAGCCAGTTTCAGTAATGGCAGTCCTGACAATCCCTGTTACCATCTTTAGTTGATTCCACTGGCCATAGCGAGGATCCACCATAAATCTAATCCATTCCCATGTTTAGGTCCCCTCCCAACCTCGAGCCTTAGTTCTTATAAGATAAATGACTGCTTTTGCTGCAGTTCTCCCCAAATGCCTCTCCCCCCCCCCCCACCCATGTCTGCCCTTTGGCCACCCTGCATCCTGCCTCATATGGAGGCAAGCAGCCTCTTTTCACTCTGGAGCAACAAGAAGCCCTTGTTCTGTAGTGTGGGAAGTTCCAGCTGCACCAGAAGCATAGTGCAAAGCTCAGCCACTCCAGGTAGTCCTAGCTGTAGTCGTCCACATCACCCCGCACTCTGAACCCCCTGCCATCTTGCACTTTGCTGCCCCAGCTGGCCTTCGCTGTCTTCTTGCTGCTGCTGCTGCTACTGAGGCATGCCTCACCTATGCCCTTTATGAATCAGTTTCTGGCTACATCAGGTCATCTCTCCCAAGTTTCCTGAGGATCCACTATGTGTAAACTTGGGAAGAAAGCCTCACATGTCCAGAAGATGCGTCATGAAAGGCGGGGTGGGTATGCTTGGTCAGCAGTGGGAGAAAGAGGATGGTGAAACTCAGCAACGGCATCAGAGACTGCAGAATGCAGCCTGCCAAAAGGGCATAGATTGGGGGAAGATAAGAAGATAGACTTGAAGTACTGAAGCAGTTGTAAGTGTAAGTAGGCTACAAATGTCTGAATTTTGATCACATGACCACATGGTGCTGCAATGCTCATAACTTTAAGGATTTATCCTTTCGTTCAGCATCACTGTCACTTTGAACTGTTGCTGAATGAATGCTGTAATAAGGTACTTAAATAAAGCTTCTTAAATAAAGAAGCCAGAAAACTACCTTCAACACAGAGTAGGAAAACACAAGCAGAAGTCTGGTTGTGGGCAAGACATGCGTAATTGGTGACCATATTCATAAAGAAAGAAACATCTTAAGAGTTTCTTCAACAGCTGAGGCATTTTTGTCTATTGTATCTGCCTGACCAAGAATATTTGGAACATTAACTCTGTTTCATGGGCAATGCATAGAATCTATATGTATTTATATACTTGTAATTAAAGGAATAATGTCAAACAAGAAGTCCTGTCTTGACATGATACAATACAGTATATCTTCCTTCCTTGATTCCAGTAGCTATGCTTTGAGAAACTGGAAGTGGTTTGAAATAAAGAACAAAATTTAGTTAAGCGGATAACTCTTTGACTCCTAAAAACTACAATATATTTAACCCTTTTGTGGGGCAAAAAAGACTTAAACCCACAAAGGAAATGTTGTGGCACAGGTAGGAAGAACAGACGAATTATTGTTGATGGTCCCCGCTGCCTCTTTTTTTAAAATTAAGCAAGTCCTACTTTAGGGTTTACGCCATACTTTGCATGCTTTTTCAACTTCCAATGGCAAGGGGCATGAGTGATTGCTGTACTGTAAGATACTTCCCCTTAGGTACAACAAAACTTATACTCGTACTATCTTATTTGCTATTTCCACATGGTGTTCAATATACTTCTAAATGTTTATTGTTACATGTTATCAGGAAAAACATTTCATGGACTTAGTGTAAACACACACAAGGTAGTGTTTTTAACATATATACATAAAGTTACTGTTCTCAAATAAATTATTGGTTTTTAGCTCTGTAGTTTGCATTGTGTTTTACATAATGGCCACATCTATACCAATGCAGCTTTTTAAAACTGTTGGAGAAATCATTTGAACAGTGTCAAAGGACATTTTAAGAATTTTTTGGAACTTGTTATCAGAATAACAAACAAGTGGCAATTTTCTGTACACTTCTATTTGATGGAATGAACCTTATTATGATACCAGTAGTATGTTGTTGTGTGCGAATGTTTACCAGATTTTCAGTATGATAAGTATTAAATACAGAACATAATTATCTACAGAGATCAGCGAGCAGGAAAAATCAACGAAAGACTTGTAATTACCTCAGAAATGATAGAGAATATACAATCAGTAAAGGCTTATTGTTGGGAAGATGCAATGGAAAATATGATCGAAAATCTGCGACAGTAAGTATTTATATTTGTCCATCTTACATGCATGGCATATATGTTGCATAATCCAACAATGAAATAAAAATTTAGTTTGTAAGATAATAATTGCCAGTTTATCCTTGTAATCAAACTGTTGGGTCATGCTGATCCAAACAATTATTTTTAGCTGGTGTGCTGTCTGTCTTTGTCTATGTTACAATGGCCTATCTGAATAATAATTTTGCAAAAATCACTTTACCCAGGAGTGTAACCCAGTTCCGAATAAGCAATGGCCCAGCAGTGGGCCAACAGCCCCTGGTTGAGGACACCCGATTTAGATAGTGTAGAAACGTTTTGAATTTCATATAATCTGAAACTCCAATATACAGAACAAAATGAAACTTTAGCCATATGCAATTTATTCTGAGATTGTTAAAAAATAATGATATAAATGGAAACATTTTAAACTTGAGCCCTGTTTCCAATTTCCTTCCCTTCTTAATTTTTTGGAGGCCAGCTGACTTTTTAGGCGCTGCTGTCATGGAACTGTAGCACAGGGATCTCCAATCCCCCAGTCCATGGACTGGCAATGGGCTGTGGCATACCAGAAACTGGGCCCCGCAAACAAGTGAAGCCCCATCCATGGGATGCAGGCAGCCTCCTCTGGTCCACTGGAAAACCTCTCTCCGCGGAACTGATCCCTGGTGCCCCAAAGGTTGGGAACCACTAGTCTAGGGAACATATTTTTAGATTTTCTTTAAGGTGGTTTTTTTAACTATATTGTTTGACAGGATTTTTATTTTTAAAAGGACCCCAAATGTCAATGGAGCAGAAAATAATCATTTGTTCACATTCATGTTTAATTTCTACCCCTATGCTGAAAAAGTTGACAAATAATAAAAGCCCATATTTGTGAATAGATATTTTTCTCAGACTTTATATCTGGGACTATATTATTTGCTATTTAGAATTATATGAGTCATTTCCATAAATATTGTATGATTACTCTATGTTTTCTTTAATAAATAGTTTATTTGTTTTGCAGAACTTATTGTAGAACTGGGTGTGCCATTATATTCTGTTTTTTTTCCAAAAAGAAAACTTGGAGACTTAGTATCTAGTTCACAGTGTACAAATTATAAATAATAACTGCAGTTAAAATTTATTAGGGACTCTACTTCTTTAGAAAATAGAAAGAATGCTAAAATTGCAACCAGATTAAATAAATGTTCTAAGGAAAAAGACATTTCAATCTAATTTAAAGATCCTGAATATCTTGAAATATTGCAATACAATATTTAAGAATGAAAGGAATAAAAGGAGTTCAGAATAGAACTGGAAAAGTGTTGGCAGTGAGGGTCTAATTGGTATTTATCAAAATATTTTAATGGATGTATACATTGTCAGCATTAAATTGTTTTTTTAAAGTAATAGCTATTTCTAACTTTCAGTCATTAAAATATCAGTCTCTTGTTTCAAATTTGTATTGTATTTAACTTTCTCATTTACTTTTTCCAAATTGTCCATGAATTTATATCTTCACTGTTTGACTTATAATGATTCACTAGTACTAATGATTATTTCAGTACTAAAGATATTTAAATGGAGGAGTGTCCAACTGATCATGTATTACTAGATATTGCTATTTAGAATAACAATAATATTTCATTTTACATGACTTATTTCTCTCCATGGAAACCAAATCAAAATCATTTAATTGTACCTGGTTTAGGCATAATCCTGAGGCAAAGAATTTTCCACTCCTATCTTATCATGTTCCAAATATCAAGAGTGAATTTGATTTGCTGTCTTTTTGGTCAGATATTTAGTTCTGCAATTTTTTTCCTAAACCTCTTCATAGTCTTCTTTAGTGCTTGACTGGTTATATCAACTCAAGGGTACTAAAATCTCTGGGGAAAGAGCTTTTCTTCTCAATTCAACCTTGATGGTACAAACTCTTTGAATGATTAACTTCCTATTACTACAGTATTATGCTAAAGGCTGTTTTAAAACAAAATATACTGCTTTCTCTAAGGTAATAAGGAGTTTTGTTGTTTCCTGAACTTTTGCACAAAATCCCTTGCATTCTAACAAGTTAACGGGCAAACATTTACTATGCTTTCCTTCTCCAGTTAATATGTATTTCAAGACTCCTCTTTCTAGAAGTAACGCAAGGAGATAATTTCTCAAAATGCTTTGATTATTTTATTTGGCAGTATTTAGTTTGAAAACTTTAGCTCTAGAATCTTTTCAAAGCCATATTAGAGATAAAGTAAAATAAATTTTAAGACAAAAGAAATGGGAAGTTGCTTTCATTGTTCTTGTTTCTTTTTATAATGTATCACTCTTCCTTAGCACAGACATACCCATATTTACCCAGGGAAAATAATTATTCTGGCCTTACCCATAGATTCTTTGGCTTATATGATTTTCTAAAATCCCTAGCATTTTGACAGCAAAACAGATATAGTACCAAATACAATATGTCATAACCTGCCAGCTACTGTATATCTAAATGATGGTTTCAGTGTAATTTGAAGTTATAGAGCTGCACTGTGCCTTAGAAGGTATAGTGTTGTTGTAGCAGCAGTTAAAATATTGATTCAAGCAAACTATAGGATTGAGGCAAAATTTTTGAATTTAAAATTCCCACTTAGCCCTAAAGCTTACTGGACAATCTTTTTGTCAACTTCTATTACTCAGTTTCATTGTTATGAATAAAAAAGGACAACTTAGGTATTATACCTAAGATGCCAAAGGGAGGATGAGATGCACATTAAATAAAATATAATTTGATGAAGGATTGGCAGCTGCATTTTTTTAACATAGTTCCAATACACATTCCAAACTAGTGTAACTTTCAAAACTTTCTTATTTGTATTCATAATTGCTTCATATTTTAGAATTATGCCATTCTAGATGTAGAATTTCAATTTTTGTATTGGATTTTCAGTTTTTGCCTATCATTTTACAGAAGTGAACTGAAGCTGACTCGAAAAGCTGCTTATGTGAGATACTTCAATAGTTCAGCTTTCTTCTTCTCTGGTTTTTTTGTGGTATTTTTGGCTGTCCTTCCATACGCACTGAACCATGGAATTATACTTAGAAAAATATTTACTACCATATCATACTGCATTGTTCTTCGAATGACAGTCACTAGACAATTCCCTTGGGCAGTGCAGACATGGTATGATTCTCTTGGAACAATAAACAAGATACAGGTATAGTATTTAAACCTAATTCCTTGAAAGTTATAATTTATTATTTTGTGGTGTTTTATTTTGCCAATTTATCATACAAAATAGGGTATTATTTTACTGACTTTTATTAAATGCTATTTGGGAAACTAGTTTTAACTGAGCAGACAAAAATTCCACAGGAGGGTGTTGCAGATGATGTGGGTAGTGATAGAAAAAGCCCAGAACTGAGGCTTCAGTAAATTACCGTACTGGACTAGGAGAGAGTTGATGCTATATAGTAGTGGTCTCCAACCTTGGCAACTTTAAGACTTGTGGACTTCAACTCCCAGAGTTCCTCAGTCAGCTTTGCTTTGCTGGCTGAGGAACTCTGGGAGTTGAAGTCCACAGGTCTTAAAGTTGCTAAGGTTGGAGACCACTGCTATATAGTATATGGCTGGATAGGTAGATGATTGCCAAAGGAAATGGTGTCTTGGATAGTATTATAGTATTGTAAGTGACAAATAGCACCTTGAATCATATTCAGAAGCTCATAGGCAACTAATGGATCTCCCAGAGCTGACCTAAATATATCGGGACACACTCATTATATTGTCTCACAGATGGGTCCTAGAGCCTCCCTACCCCACCAGTTATGGCAGAGTAGATATATTGCAGGTATTTTCTGTGAAACCATGTCATCTAGTGGAATCCGTCAGTGTGTTTAGTTTTTCTAATGTCTGCCCTATGGAACAGCCTCATCTCTGGATTCAGATGGCCTCAACCCTGTCAGTCTTCTGGAAAGTTTTGAAGACCTAGCTCAAATGCAGAGATCCCCATGCTAGTTGAGACCAGTACTTGTGGCCTGTTCTGTATTTTGAGAGCACTTGGTGGAGAACTTTGGTTGATGTTAAATTCTTTGTTATTTCATGACTTTATAGTGTGGTATTTTTATGCATGTGTTTTGTTAACTGCCCAGAGTTATTTCATTAAAATTGGCAGCCACATAAATTTGTTAGGGAGAAGAAAAATGCTGCCTCTTTCCATTCCAATGGTAGCTTCTTTATAGAAACGTAGAAAACTGACAGCAGAAAAAGATTTAGTGGTTCATTGAGTCTTCCCTTTGAGTTTTTTTAATTTTTTATATTTTTGTCAGATAATGGTCATGTGTTTATCTCAAGCATGTTTAAACTCAGATGATTGACCCACTACCTCTGCTAGATACTGGTTCTAAGCCCCCACTACTCTTTCTCTGATAAAACTTTCTAACATTACTTTTGAACTTTCCACCTGTCATTTTGCTTAATATTGAAAATATCTGCTATATAGAACCTTATTCATATTAAAATATTTAAAGATTTCAACCATGTCCCACCCGCTTTCCCTTATTCTTCAAGGATAGACCCAAATAGAGCACATTACTAGTCCAACTATTGTAATAGGAAGCGACTATGGCATAGTTTGGGTTAATAGAGGTGAGTTTGGCTGGTTCATATTTTTGGCTTAAGAAGTAATAAGAATTCAAATATAATAACAGTTTATATAATGACATTTTCCCACCATATCATGGCACAGCTTTCAATATACATTTTCATTGGAGTAGGTATTATTCATTTTTATCTTTTAATTAATATTATTTGGTGTGAGAACTGGAAAATAAAAAAGAAGCATTTAAATATGCAAAGTTCAGTATGTTATATGTCTTTAAAACTCTCACAATTAAATTTACAGGATTTTTTGCAAAAAGAAGAATACAAAACACTGGAATATAATTTAACAACCACGGGGCTTGAACTGGATAAAGTAACAGCTTTTTGGGATGAGGTAATACTACAATTTGATTATTGTTGCATGACACCATGCCACACTCTAGGAAGGCTGACAGCACTCACAGAATAGTTTCACCCTTAAAATATGACAATATTTAATGACTTTGGCAATAGTATAAAAATGGATAGATTAGTATGTAGCAGCAGTTGGAGCTACTTCAACTAGTTCATTATTACTAAAAGAAAATGATTTGCAGTCTAACAACACTAATAAGTAGCATTATTGTTATTATATTGCAATCCTCTCCATGTCAGAGTATAAGATGAATTAAAAAATATGCTGCAAAATTGCTTAATTGCCAGCAGTGTATTTATAGAGGGAGGAGGATTCTATCCTAAATCAAAAGATAATTGAACTTACAGCATTTTTAAAAAAGCATATATAAACAAACACATGGTACAGTCTCACTGTTAACTAACTACTAATTCAGATATGCCAGATATTTTGAAAATAACAACAACAAAAGAAATAATTTTGATGGGATAAAGAAATGGACAAAGGATATGAAGTAAATATTAGAAGGAATGGCAGAGGGCTATATTGTCTCTCAGCCAAACCACCTATAATAACAATATCATTACTGTGATAAAAATAGGAGGTGGGAACATTATATATGACAAATGTCCAAAATGTAAAGTCAGATATAATCAAACAAGCCTACATTACTCTTTGGTGTTTTACAATTTGAAGGATTATCTTTCTTTCTTTTCTTTCAGGGAAGTGGAGAGATCTTTACAAAAACAAAACAGGAGAACGATAATAATAAGATGTCATCAACAAATGGTGGTCTCTTCTTCACTAATTTCACTCTTCATTTTACTCCTGTCCTTAAAGACATCAACTTCAAGATTGAAAAGGGAGAACTGCTTGCTGTTGCTGGATCTACTGGAGCAGGCAAGGTAAAAAAAATCCCTGATTGCTAAAATATAAACATGTTAATTCATGTTAAAACATGTTTTTTTTTTTACTCTTATTCTGCTCAATAGTTTTTCATACTGTGCCTGACTTCATATTTATTTCCATGCTAAGAATGTCAAAAGGAGTAAATTCTGCAAAGAATTAAGGAAATCAGATTTTGGTGCTTGCATTTGTTTTTGACATATATTCTCAATTGTTGATATATGCTGATTGCTAGTAGATTATTATTTCCAATTAAAGTAGATTCTTGGTATTTGATTTTGGAATATGTATTCCATAGCTTTCTGAAGATTTTTCAAACTAATATTGAAATAAAATGCTCAAATAAATATCATGGAATGCAAGACCAGCACAGATTATTTATATAATATAATGATATTAAAATTAATCAATTGTATTTTTAAAAGGCACAGGTAAGCATCAGATTTAGAGTTTACATTTTCACATTTTTGCATTTCTTTTGCCTTTTAAAGTTGAAACATTGCAATTAAATGCTAATATCTAGACTAGAGGGACGCGGTGGCTCAGTGGCTAAGACGCTGAGCTTGTCGATCAGAAAGGTCAGCAGTTCAGCGGTTCAAATCCCTAGTGCCACGTAGCCATGTGAGCTCCCATTACTTGTCCCAACCTAGCAGTTCAAAAGCAAGTAAAATGCAAATAGAAAAATATGAACCATCTTTGGTGGGAAGATAACAGTGTTCCGTGTGCCTTCGGCATTTAGTCATGCCAGCCACATGACCATGGAGACATCTTCAGACAGCACTGACTTTTCGGCTTTGAAACAAAAATGAGCACTGTCTCTTAAAGTCGGGAATGACTAGCACATATGTGCAAGAGGAATCCTTACCTTTTCTCTAGACTAGGGGTGTCAACCTTGTGTCATCACGACGGCATCACATGATTTATCAGGACTTTTTTCCCCTTTGCGAAATCGGCATGGGTATGGCCAGCACATGATGCATCTGGCTTGCGGGCTGCAAGTTTTACAGCCCTGATCTAGACTGTCTTTCCTGAGTTTTTAATAATTGTACATTTTCAGCTCTGCTAGAATTAAGCAGACATTTAAACATTTATTTGATATTGTTTTAAAGATTAAATCTGACTTTGGTATGTTACATTAGTCTACAAATAGCAGAATAATAACAGTTAAGTTTAGTAGAACAATGTATATGTTGTACAGACCTAATGAACATATATTAATTATTGCTAACATTCTTAATAATAGACTTCTCTTCTAATGCTGATCATGGGAGAGTTGGAACCTTTAGAAGGTAAAATCAAACACAGTGGAAGGATTTCCTTTTGCCCTCAAGTGTCATGGATCATGCCTGGAACAATTAAAGAAAACATAATATTTGGTGTTTCTTATGATGAATACCGATATAAGAGTGTCATCAAAGCCTGTCAGTTAGAAGAGGTCAGTCTTCAATCTTCTACATTTTCTTCATGATTATAAACAAATTACTTGAAGACAAAATACAATAAAAATTAATTGTAGCACATTATGGAAAATACAGTGTAACTTTTAAATAATTAAAACAGGTCTATAACATGAATGGGGTTATATGAACCCTATACATGTGCCATTCACTTCATTGTTGTAGCTATATTTTTTGCTGTTGAAAAAAGGCAATTTTATTTCTTATGCTGATCTTATAAATGGAGCAATGTGTATTAAGATCATAGAACAATCTACACAGAAGTAGACTAAACATTTCTAAATAAAGAAATGAATATTTCTAAATAAAGAAATGAATATTTCTAAATAAAGAAATGAATATTTCTAAATAAAGAAATGAATATTTCTAAATAAAGAAATGAATATTTCTAAATAAAGAAATGAATATTTCTAAATTACAATGAACGTAAAGTTACTTTAAAAAACAAACACCCCATTTTTAGAAATATATAGTTATATTTAAGTATAGCTTATTAAAAGTATGATCTGAAAGAAGTAGTATCAAGAAATATTACTCTGAGCTATTATATGATATTCTGCAAGATATTAATGTGTATATCTGAAGAAGAATTGGTTGGTTGTGTTTTATAGTATACTAAGAGCCAAGGTGGCGCAGTGGTTAAATGCAGCACTGCAGGCTACTGCTAGATCAGCAGGTCAGCGGTTCAAATCTCACCGGCTCAGGGTTGACTCAGCCTTCCATCCTTCTGAGGTGGGTAAAATGAGGACCCAGATTGTTGGGGGCAATATGCTGACTCTCTGTAAACTGCTTAGAGAGGCCTGAAAGGCCTATGAAGCGGTATATAAGTCTACTGCTATTGCTATTGCTATTGCTAAAATATTGCGGTTTCATGAATAAACCCTATTGTCAGGCACTCTGCTTTGTGATCCTGCTACCAAAAGTGATAAGTAAACTATGTCACAAAGTCAAATGCATGCCACTTGGTTGCTGAATATGGTCTGCAAAGAAAAGTATTAAAAAACTTCAATATGTTAAATCAAAGGTTCAGAGACAGAGCCTGATTCATGTATCACTACAATGCTAATTGTAGGAACAGGTGGTGGTCATGGCTAGAAGATCTCTGAGCATCTGTGGGTTGTGCATCAGTTATGCCCTTTCCTGGACTAATAATCCTGCTCACAAGTCATCCATGCCTTAGTCACCACCTATTTTGATTACTGCAATATACCCTACATGGAGCTGGCCTTGAAAGTATCCAGAAACTCCAATTGGCTCAAAATGTGGTGGCTCAATTTTGTGAGAATCTAGATTTGCGCATCTGTTACCTCTTCTACAGAGGCTACATTGGCTGCTGATTTCCTTCTGGATCCAATTCAAGGTATTGGATTTAAAACAGGGGTGTCAAACTCATGTCGTCATGGTGACGTCACATAATGTATCAGGACTTTTTCCCTTTCGCTAAACCAGGTGTGGGCGTGGCCAGCAAGTGGTGCATCTGGCCCATGGACTGGGAGTTTGACATGCCCTGAGATCAATTATTATCTTTTCACAGTTATCTCAACCAGAGTGCAGAGGCAGGATTTGTTTCAAGTCCCCACTCTTAAAGAGCTCCATCTGGTGGGATCAAGAAGGGCCTTCTTTATGGTAGCATTCTTCCTATGGAACATCATGCAAAAATAAATGGCCCTCAGTTTGACATCTTTCAAAAGGCCCTGAAAACATAGTTTTGTCAATGACCCTGGGAATCCCATGGTGATATGGAGCCAATCGTGAGGTTGGTTTAATTGTTTGGCAAGGAATGGTGGGAAATTATTGGCTTTTGTATTGGGATTTATTTCTGTAAGCCGTCCAGAGTCACTATATGTGAATTTACCAACCATATAAATTTTATTAATAAATAAATACAAAACTCATTTATAGTGCTGTACAATTTGGACATCTTATAGTTCTGATGTCATCTGATAATCCACATAAAGCCATGCATACAGAAAGTCAGATAAGCTGCTGTATATTTTAGGAATTGGAAATACCAGTTCAAAATAAGTTTACAGTGTGATATCCAGCACTATCCCATCTCCTTTTTTGCTCATGTATTACACCTGCAAGATAATGCTGTCATATTTAAATGCGTTCTGGAAATATCCTGTTTTTGAAAGTCATTCGTGTTATATATTGTCAAGTGAGTGGTTATGTAATTTCTCCTCCGTTCATACCTCAGTTATTTGGCATCTTGGATTAAGACATTTATTCATTGAAAGATTGACTGGTGTGCAATCTGTTCCTGATAAATTTATCATCAAATTTCTCTGGAGCAATTACAGGAGATGTGTCAGGTACCGCATTTTATCAAATGCAATTATGCACTTACGAAAGCAGAAGAAAATAGTTTACATAACTTTCTAGGTCTGAGATATCAGGAGAAATGTTCGTTCTGTAATGTGGAATGAAAGCATATTTCAGAGGGTGTAGTACTTTATTAGTTTTTGATTTTGTGCGTAAGAAATGTGGTATAGGTTTCAATACAAAAATACTTTGAGCTAGAATTGGGAATACTTAAAGGTGTGTGCTGTTTAACTATGAATCACCTTATTATTTTGTGAAATAGGTTTTATTTGGATACAATACAATACAATAGCAGAGTTGGAAGGGACCTTGCCTAGGAAGGAAACCCTATACCGTTTCAGACAAATGTCTGTCCAACATCTTCTTAAAGGGGTGCTTTCTTTTTGCGAACTCATCTTAAAGTGTTTCTAGAAATAGAAAAAAGCAAGGACAACATGAATAAACATTTAAACCTTGGGACTTAAATTAATATAGGTTCTAATGAGAATATAATAAAAATATCCAAATATTCCAAGTGGGATGAATTTCACTTAACACGTAGACAAAAAACAAAATGACAGTTACCCATCCAAGATGAGTGGAATGGAATAGAACAGAGTGGAGTAGAGTAGAGTAGATAAAAAAATAGAATAGAATAGAATTTTTCCTAATTCGCAATCAATACAGTTGGCCTTACTTCTAAGTTACCTCTTTGTGTCTGAACTTTAATTTATTGATTAAACCCAAGAAATAGTGGCGGCTTCCATATAAAGAGTTTTCATAATCAGGACATGTTTCTATTCTAATACAGATATTTAATAATAGATGTGCTCACTATGAATATGAATTGTTAAAAATACATATATGACCAAGGGTTAATACTCTTATTGGGATAACTCAAGTTTTACATCAATTGCAAACTTTTGAGCTTTGCACAGGAAAAGTTTTGATAGCTTGTAAAGTTACACATTTTCAAATGGTTAGGAACTATTCTTGTAGTTTTGTGATTTTGATGCTGTATTTTTAATGAGTAAAGCTTCTTGAATATGGATTGGTTTTTTTTTAAAAAAAGCTTAAACTAGACTACAAAAAAGTCTAAGGTATGTTTAAATTGCTGTGAAAAAATATGCTGAAAAATTGTTTTGACATGAATACAGTCATACAGTAAATTCCTTTTCTCCTTCTCTAATTACCTTTATCCACACCTTCCTATTTTTCCTGTAGCCAATTTGGGCATGTGGCTCTGGAGCCCTAAATTTAATATTAATCTATAGACTGCCAATATTTAAAAACTTTTTCTTTATTCATTGCCTAGAATTTTCATACTATCTTTTTCTTTATCATTTTCAGATTGAATTGAGTATTAAATTCCTTACAGCATTATCTTGCATTTTTTCATGTTGCTAACTTATGTTTGTAGCTTGTAGACTGTTTTATGGTTTACAGTATTTATTTACCAATTTCATTGATACCCCAGTTCAATCCTAAAGGATGTATCTGTTAACTTCAAATATCATTTTATAAAATATATTGATTGGTTAGTAAATTATAGTTTGATTTTTTTTACTTAATGTGTGCATAATTCTATTTAATAACATATAATATTTGATCCCAATAGAATTATCACAATGTTACTCTACAGATGTTTATGATTATTTTCCATTTATGTTAAGATTTATTTTTGATAAACATGAAAACACTAGTATAAGACAAAAACCTATGCGCAGTGTGAATATATTAATCCATTCAAAGGAAATGTATAAAGTAATTTCAGGTCTATCAAGACTACTTGTTCTTAAGAGTTAATGTTAGCTCTGTATTAAAGACAACATCCCTTCAATCAGTTGAAATGTAATGTTGGGAATGGGTCTATATCTCCGTCATGTTCCTACAAGCATCTCAAGGCTTTTAGTTGGCCATTGTGAAAAGCAAAATTCTGAATTACTGGTAAAATATGTTTTACTGGTACAGGAAGGCTGTTATAAACTTAG
Source organism: Thamnophis elegans (assembly GCF_009769535.1). Lineage (NCBI taxonomy): Eukaryota > Metazoa > Chordata > Lepidosauria > Squamata > Natricidae > Thamnophis > Thamnophis elegans. The sequence goes on from NC_045547.1 coordinate 58,662,863, forward strand.
TCATGTGAGCAACCATACTTTTGGGTAATCCAGAATGTATATTAGTTTTGCAAAGTAATTATACTATTATAGGCAAATATTTCAGATGACAAAATGCCATAATAAATTGTTTAACTGAATAACATTGTCTTGTTAGTATACTGTATAATAGACTTAAATTGCAGTTCTTTGAAATAGAATTTATGACTCTAATTTATGTTATGCAAGAGTGTTAGTGTTAAGATCAACACTAAAGTCATGTTGAAACCTCTACTCACACACCTTTGGTAAACATACATTGTGGTTTGGGAATCTTTAGCAGTTGATAAACAACAATGTTTAACTGTGTACTCAGGGAGTCTTTAGGTATTGAAATTCAGGTGCTGATTTTTTCATTGCACAGATTACAAAAATCAGATATGGGAATGTGGAAAGAAAGAATTATAGTAACTGTTGGCTTGTTTTATTGAAAATGAAACGACTTGGACTAAAGCAGTAATAATCAGGCTTGTGCAGTTTATCAATATCTGTCTGTCTGTCTGTCTGTCTGTCTGTCTGTCTGTCTGTCTATCTACTATCTATCTGTCTATCTATCTATCTATCTATCTATCTATCTATCTATCTATCCTTAATTGACAGATTTGATTTATTGATTATGTACTAGCAAGCTTGCATTAACTTTTAGTCATCATATATATCATTCCCCAAGCTGAACCTTCAGGTTTTCCAACAATTCAAGTGTCACTGCTGTAATTGAGTCCACCTATATTGTCCCTCCATCTTAGTGAGTTATGATTGCCTTCTCCTACACAGTATGAAATGATGCCTTTAATGTTATCATTAAAATGATCACCCAGCTCTAGTAGCTTCTTTTATCACCTCTGCCTGCTATACTGTAAGTGCCAGCCCTTTTACCTGGGCACTGGGCAACTGAGATAAACTTCATGCCTTGAATGACCCTGCTGGAAATACATTGCCATATATTCTCACTGTTCTTCATTCATCCCTTCTGGAACAGTCCTGACCTCACCACTGCCATCATCCCACAACTCCCACAAACAGTCACTATGAGGCAATATAGCAGAACTTCAGAGGGAACACATTTCTAGAGTTTAATTAAAACCAGTCTCTTAAGAACAAAGCCTGTTCTTAAAGAACCTCATGTGAAATTACTGACTTTGTCACTAAATGAATATTAAATGTTATCAATGTAATGCTAGATATAAAACAAAAAGAATTCAGGAAATATCACAAATCAGTAGAAAATGTAATTAAAGGAAAAGTAATTTACCTATGTCATTAGTTCCAGAGAAGAAGTCCAAGACTTTTTCAAAGGCAATTTCTAATTCATCAGCCCCTTGGGGTTCCATGAAAGTGTCAAACAGAATGTGCCTAGGAGTGATCATTAGCTATTATACATCAGAATACTGCCAAGAATATCTGTCAAGCATCACGTGAAGCCTACTTAATAAACTAAGCATTGTGGGAGAAGAGAACTGTTTTTTCTCTGGTTTAGAAATTGTTGAATTACAGGAAAACAAAGTTTAAAAACAAGTTGTTATTGTAATAAAAGGAAGGAATTAGCAGATTCCAGATGGTTACATAAATAGGGCTGGAGTATTATCCTATTCAAAAAAGTTCAAGGGTCAAATATTATGTTGAGTCCCATTAGCTAAAATTTAAATACAAGCAATCTATTAATGGCTAATGCAAATATGAAGTGATGTGAATGTTGACAAAATGAAATAAATAATGAATTCACTGTACTGATAATATTCAGATTTACAATTGCTAACAAAAAATGTTTTGTTGCTATGTTGTATCTATAAACAAAACAAATGTTATGCTATAAGTTTTTGGAAAAAAGTTTGAGCATACAGTTTCATGTAATGATTGCCTTACAATTGTCATTCTTTCATTAGAAGCCATATGTCATTTAGCCTATTATAACCTATATTAACCTAAAACATGTGTATAATAATTTAAAAATGAGTTACTTCATTTTATTTTGGTCTTCTATACTTTTTATTTATGAATTATTTATGACATTTTATTAAGGTCTATGGGACGCGGTAGCTCAGTGGCTAAGGTATTGAGCTTGTCGATCAGAAAGGTCGGCAGTTTGGCAGTTCAAATCCCTAGTGCTGCATAATGGAGTAAGCTCCTGTTACTTGTCCCAGCTTTTGCCAACCTAGCAGTTCAAAAACATGTAAAAATCTAAGTAGAAAAATAGGAACCACCTTTGGTGGGAAGTTAACAGCATTCTGTGTACCTTCGGCATTTAGTCATGCCGGCCACATGACCAAAGAGACATTTTCAGACAGCGCTGGCTCTTCGGCTTTGAAACAGAGATGAGCACCACCCCCTAGAGTCAGGAACAACTAGCACCAGGGATGTGAAGTCACTAGAGGCAAGGGAGGCGTGGCCTCACCAGTCATGAGGAAAAGAAAAAGAATTTTAAAGAATTTTTTAAAAATAGTTAAAGCCAAGGTAGTTGCTGCCAGATTCACAGTGACTTGGAACAGTGCTTTGTGTTAACCATAGGAGGAGGCCAGAGAAATAGGGGCCTCCTGTGCATAAGGAATTTTTCGCCTTTTAAGAGTTAAGCAAGGGTTAAAATGCGAAGAATTCCTTATGCAAATGAGGCACGTATTCTCTCGCCTCCTGTAAAGGGCATTTTTAGAGGCTTTTTAGAGTTCTCTGGGAGCAACTAGCTCAGTCTGACAGAGCTCTGGCCTTTCATGAGGGGAGGGCAGGGCAGGGCAGGCAGAAGCAGAGTTGAAATCGTCTCTGAAACAGCTGGAAAAGGTGCATGTGTGGGGAGGGGGAGGAATTCAAAAAGTTTGATGGAAGGCAGCAGGGGAAGGGGAGGTATGGCAGAGGAGCTGCTTTCAAGCCTTTGGAAAATATATCCAATCCAACTTCTGTGTTTGTTTTTGAGAAAGTGAATGAGAGAGGGATCGAAGTTCTCTGTGTGCATGTGTCTGTTTGAGAGAGGGGGGAGGGAGGGAAAGAGGGAGGATGGAGGGGGAGGGAGAAGAAAAAGAATGGGAAAACTTATTTTGCAAGGGGGGAAAATGCTGTTGCTTTAAATCAGAACTGAGCATGCCTGGCTGTGGAATTCGGGGAGTTGAAGTCCACAAGTCTAAAAAGTGCCTCACCAGGCCTAAAGCTGACCGCATGTCACTGACTAGCACATACTGTATGTGCAAGGGGAACGTTTACCTTTATCTATGAGTTTTACTCTGAGGTATTTTATTATTATAATCATTGGCTCTTGCTCAGTCATGTGAAAAAAATATTTCCAAAAGAAGAAAATATATGTAACTCAGGACTGAACTGTAGAGTCCTTGGTGTTTTCCAAGCTTGGTTGTTACGTGCAAATGTTTTATTACCCAATTGATAATAACATTGCTGTGATTGAGTGCAGGGTTTGCTATACATCTTCTTAGCCTAAAACAAGAGCATTGTTATGAAAACTTATCATTCTGTTTTTTTTACCTAAGATGCTGTATATTGAAAAGTAATGTTGCTCTGAAAATGGAAAATTAAGATCTTTATACAATATTTCAATAGGATATTTCAAAGTTTGCAGAGAAAGATGACACAGTTTTAGGAGAAGGTGGAATAACTCTCAGTGGAGGTCAACGAGCCAGAATTTCTTTAGCTAGGTGAGTGGAAATAATTGTATGTGGTTTTTAATAAATAGAATTAAATTTCACTTGTTCTTAAATACATGTTAAATATTTTGATTTGTAAAATCAGAATATTGTACCATTTAGTTTAATGGAACTTACTTTTGATGAATGGATATATAAGATTAAAATTTAATATTACATAATTCCTGTATTTTAAAGTTTTATAACTGTCGATTGCTGCATTTTGCCTATTTCTTGTTTAATTGAATGAAAGAATTTGCTTTGGTTAAATATATTTTATCTCATATAACAATAATTCAAGATTGTAATTAAAGCAAAATAATTAATCAAAACAGTATTTAGGTTTTAGCATATATCTTAATGAAAGCTAACTAAATTTCTTTCTCATCTATTTAGAGCCGTGTATAAAGATGCTGATTTGTATCTCTTGGATTCTCCTTTTGGTTATTTAGACATGTTAACAGAGAAAGAAATATTTAAAAGGTAGGATATGTTTTGATATATTTGGTTAACTACTAGATAAAATGATATTGTACAAGGACATAGCAAATGATTTATGAAGAGCAGTGTTGGCATCCAGTAAAAACATCTAATAGAGAACATCAGTTTAGGAAATTTGTACTTGTTAAATTATTTAAGGGCCTATGAAAAAAGCAAACAACTGCTCCAATTCTAATAAATCCTTGTATTCATTTTCATTTCATTATTCCAATCTGAATATTATTTTTTTACATTAACATGTGCACATTAGTCATTCCATTAAGCATGATAACATTTTCTGCTTGTTGAACTTCCTTTGTAATTTAGCATTATCAGGTTTATAATGGAATTTAAATGATCACCATCCTTTACAAATGCTTGTGTAACTGGGCCTGAAAAAGATAATTGAAGATCTATTAATCCTCTTTATAAACCTACTGGAATATGATGGCTTCTTTTGTTGATCACTTACAAACATAAGAGCCACAGCAGATAAAAAACCCATTTGGAGGACTCTTCTCTTGAAGATTGATTTATTTAGCGTATGGCAAATACATGGACTTATAGTAGTTCAAATGTTAATGTCCAGTCCATCCAGCCATTCAAGGACAGGGTGGTCTATGTTTTAAAAAAATCAGACATTGGGCCAGTGTAAGCACTTGATGGACATTCGGACACATATGTCGATACATAATGTGGTACACTACCAGATTATGTATTGGACACAATGTGGTAATGTGACTGTGGTGAGGAGCATCACAGTCACACTCAGGGGTAGAGACAAGACCCCACATCTTCCACACGGTATCGTAAACTGAAGTTAGGTCAATGAACACAGCTGTGGTTTTTAAGCCTCGCTGGAAACCAGCCTCAATATACCCTGTTAGGCCCATTTTGTTTATCCGTTGCCATGTATTTAGAGAGATGGAAATTCTACAAAGATGTTTGGCTGCCAACTGTCATTAACTGCCAATTCTTCAATGTAGTCTGGCTGCCAGTTGTTGCTAGTCATTTGGATCATACTACCGTGCCAGGGGTGGGTTTCAAAATTTGTTTGAACCTACTCGGTGGGCGTGGCCTCCTTTGTGGGTGTGGCTTGCCACCCATGTGACCGGATGGGAGTGGCTTGCTAATGCCACCGCTGCTACCGCCGCTGCCGCTAATGCCGCTCCCGCCTTTGGCTGTGTAGTGCACGCGAGCCCACGGCACGCGAGCCCGAGGCCTTCCCTCGTGAAAGGTAAGCCGTCCCCCCACTTCAGCTGCTACCACTGCTACCGCCGCCGCCACTACCGCCGCCGCCACTACCGCCACCGCTAACGCCGCTAATGCCGCTAATGCCGCCGCCGCTAATGCTGCTAATGCTGCTACCGCTAATGCCGCCGCCGCTGCTGCCGCCGCCGCTGCCACCGCCCCCACCGCCCCCACCCGCCTTCGGTCGCGTAGTACACGCGAGCCCGTGGCTTTTGCGTAAGCTAGGCCGCCACCCCCCACTTAGCTGCTAACGCCGCTAACGACACTAACGACACTAACAACACTAACGACGCTAACGACACTAACGCTGCTAACGATGATGCCACTACTGCCACCGCTGCTGCTAACGCTGCTAATGCCGCCACCACTAACGCCGCTACCGCTAATGCTGCCCCCCACCCAGCTTCGGCCGTGTAGTGCACGCGAGCCCGCAGCTTTCGTGAGCGAAGGCCGCCACCCACCCGAAGCCTCCCGAGTCCCGCTGCTTGGGCTTTGTTGCTTACCGGAGGGGGAAGCAGCAAGCGAAGGCTGAAGGGAATTTTCAAATGTAGGCCAAGCGCGAAAAAAGCTTCATTTCGCCTCCAGCCCGCTCACCGATTGGCTGGACTCCAGCCAATCAGTGAGCGGCAGGCTGGGCTTAGTGCGGGTGGGCGGGGAAGCGAGGGAGCGAGCTGCGGATGGGCGGGGGAATGAGCAACTGAGCTGCGACGCGCCGGCAAAAGGGCGCTTTGCAGCGACAGGGGCCAGGACCGGTACTGGCGTTCCTGGAAGTTAATTACTTCCGGGTTCACCGATGAACCGGTTCATACGAACAGGGGAGAATCGTGAGGAACCCACCCCTGTACCGTGCTATCCAGGTGAAGAACTACCATCACACCCCTTCTCTTGAGGAACCAGAATAGAAAAGGAAATAGAGCTATAAAAGGCTTATCCTCATAGCCAGCTTGACTCATGTCCAGAATAGGCCAGCAATCATTTTTGGAGAGCAGAAATGGATGCCATTATCCTGACTTCATCCTCTACCCATCATGAATGTGATTACCAGGTTCATTTTCTCTTTCTGACCAATATAATATTGTAAAACTTTCCGGACATGTAGAAAGTTTAGTTTGAAACTTGCTATTTTTTTACTGTTAATTTTTCCCTATTTTTTTCCTTTCTTCCTTCCTTCCTCCCCCCTCCCCTCTCCCTGCCATTGATGCATTGTTTCTTCATTTTTCTAATCACTTGAAGTCTGCAGAAGACTTAGTTGACTTAAGCTCCACCTGATTACCAAATAAGTCTGAGTGATTAACAATATAGCAAAACTGGAAAAAAAACTTAAAATACAAATGCAACACAAGATGAATCTACAGATGGACACCATACAAAAACATCTACAAAACACATCCCATAATCCAAAACCTGGGGAAATAGTCAAGTCTTTAAGCCCTTCAGTAATACTACCACATGGATCTAGGAAAATGGGGGGAATACCTGGAGTATGCAAAGTCTTTTGGTCCATATACAAAACATGGCAGATAGGCAGTCCCTCAAATAACCTAGCCTTATGCAAGTTTAGACTTTGTAGCAACAACCAGGACCTTGAATCATACCTGGAAGTATACTAGAAATCAGTATAGCTTGCAAAGTGGAGATGTCACATAGCTGCATTAAGAGATGCCCAGATTACCTGTGCCAGTGCATTCTGGACCAATGGAAGCTTCTGAATGGTCTAGTTGATCCGTGAGACAATTCCTCCCACATCCAGAACTGCATAGATTAGGCTTGAAAGATACAATTGGGTATCATATTCATGCTGATACCAAAATCTAAAATGGTGGGTGACCCCATTCAGTGCTTTCATGTGGTTATTAAACATGAAGAGAATCACATAAAAGGATTTTCCTAATTCTCAATCCCTACAGCCAATCTAGAAGGTTACTGTGGTTGACTTTATTAAAAGACACTGAAAATCAAGGAACACAAGGATGGATGGATTTCTTTATTTATTTGATTTTTATCCTGCTTTTATTATTTTTATAAATGATTGAAAGTGGCAAACATACTCCTTCCTCATCATATTTTCCCCACAACAACCACCTTGGGAGTTGGCTTGGGCCAGTGGTGGGTTTCAAATTTTTTTAGAACCTCTTCTGTAGGTGTGGCCTCCTTTGTGGGAGTGGCTTGCCTGCCATGTGACAAAGCAGGCCACACCTACAGAAGAGGTTCTAAAAATTTTGAAACCCACCATTGGTTGTAAGTAATTTTTTTCAGTTCCATTATATCTTTGAATGATAGCTGAATGAACAGTTGTAATTTGACAATTACCTATAGTCAGATATCCAACACAATTATGATTTGCCTAGAAAATAGTGTTCTTTTTCAATCCCCTAATTTTATTGCCATCTAAATTAATTTAGGCTAGCTTTCTTGAATTAGAAAGCACTCATATGATAAAGTCATCAATATGTAGTATCTAACTTCATATCTGCATTTTTCTTTCTTTTTCTGAAGTTGCATTTGCAAGCTTATTGTCAATAAAACTAGAATACTTGTCACTTCAAAGTTGGAACACTTAAAGAAAGCAGACAAGATACTGATTCTCCATGGAGGATGCTGTTATTTCTATGGAACATTTTCTGAACTTCAGGGTCAGCGACCCAACTTAAGTTCTGAACTGATGGGATTTGACCACTATAATGCAGAAAGAAGAAACTCCATTCTTACTGAAACACTGCGGCGTCTCTCTATTGATAATGATGGCCTGGCTTCACGACATGACATGAAAAAAACATCTTTTAAACAAACATCAGATTTTACTGAGAAAAGGAAGAACTCTGTAATGAATGCACTAAATTCTAGCCGCAAGTTTTCTCTCATGCGAAAAACATCATTGCTGGTCAATGCTAAGGAAGAAGGCCTCGGAGAAGCAGTAGAAAGAAGGTTGTCTTTAGTGCCAGAGACTGAACAAGGGGAGGCAATTCTGCCTCGCAGCAATGTATTAAATTCAGGACCCACATTTAGAGGCCAGAGAAGACAATCTGTACTTAATTTAATGACCAGAACATCAATTCATCCAAATCAAAGCATTTACAAAAAAGGCAGCATATCAGGCATTCAACGACCCTCTGAAGCAGACATCTATGCAAGGCGTTTGTCTCGTGGCAGTCTGGTAGAAATAACTGAAGAACTTAATGAAGATGATTTAAAGGTATATATTCCAAGTTATTGTAGTTAAACGGTTGTATGTGGCCCTGTTTGTTGGATACCCAGCTTGGTATTGCAAGATAATATTTCTAATTCAAAGAATCATTAGCTTTTAGTTTAATATTCTTATACATTTATTAAGGAAATATGTACAAAAAAAGGGTACATTAGGGGAAATTGCATTTGGAAGTGTACTTTCATTTTTAAAGTAATTGATCCTGAATAGGAATTCTGTTTCAATAAGAATACATCAGGAGAAATCTCAAAGGGAAGTATTCCACCCTCTTTTAAAGAGCTGTGAATATGAATGAATAAGAGGGTAAAAATAACATTCTTAAGCATATTATTGTCTAAAAGAAAGCCGGAAACCGAAATTGTAAGCATATTCTCATTAATATGAGTTCTCATGAAAACCAATAGCAATAGCTTCTAGGCTTATACTGATGAAACCAATAGAGTACAAATAAGGAGTAGTTATATAGAACAGTCTAATTGTATTCTCCATTATTTTGCCAGGAATGTTTCTTTGATGATTCAGACACCATGAATGCAGTCACTTCATGGAATACATACTTCAGATATATAAGCATCCACAAAAAAATGATTTTTGTATTATTTATATGTTTTTTTGTTTTTTTAATTGAGGTAAGAGTATTATAATAATAAATCTACTTTAAAATTGCTTATGTGACAATTGTAAAGAAAAGCTTTCTCATTTCGTAAATGCTGTACAAGATGTATAGAAGAACAGGACTCTAATAAAAAAAAGAATGATAGAAACTTCCTTCCTTGGTCATTAGCCAAACTCCTTCTCTGCTGTGTTCACCTCCACTTCAAGTCTCCCCTCCCCACCCATTTTGCCCTTTATCTCTGCTCTTTTGGCTACTTTGCCACTGCCACCTGCATGTCCTCCTCAGTTGATTTTCACCGTTTTCTTCTAATGAGACATCCCTGGTCAAGGTACCTGCTAGAACTTTGCAGGGTATTCGTGAGGTCACCACAAAACTTCCCTAAAGCCTTTTGCAGCTTTCACTGGGGATATCACAATCACTATAATTTCAAGGACCAGCCATAGCTCCCTTCATTTAGCATTGTCCTAAATTTGCACAGTCACTGACTGAATAGTAATTAAGCAAGGACTACCTATATAACAAAAACTTACCAAATGTATTGATACTTGTATTTTACAAGTTTATTATAATTTATGTTAAAATATTGCTATGGCTGTCTATCTTAAAACTTGGCAGCTCCCAGCAATAAATATTTAAGAAAACTATAAAAACCATTAAACACATTAAAACCAAAAGGCTATCACCTCAAATGTAAATTTTTCACTATGTTAGCCTAGACACCAGGATATTTTGATACTGTTAACTTTTTAATTGAGTGATCTACATAAATACATAACTTAATATGCATTGGGAAAATATACATAGAGAAAATAAAATACAGAAATGTATACATTGGGAGAAACAAATGTGCAAACATATATACACGTTTATTCTTTTAAAAAAACCATCAAGCTAATATGGAAACAGGAAGAAATAAAATTGGGAACTGAGTGAAATTGAAATTGACAGATGCATCCAATTTTCAAGGGGCACTTCAACAGGCCTGTAGATAATAGATTTACAGCATCTGAAATAATTTCCTTGTATAGAATTATTAAATTGCAGTTTGGCAGTTCTGTTTTATAATTGGTCACTTTATAAATTACAGTAACACTGGGCATAAAATCTTTGGCTGACTTTATACATGTTACTATCAATATGTGAACTTATACATTTTATAGAATGCTTGGGAAATATATATAATGCCAAAAATGGGACGTCTAAGTATGAATTAACTATCAATTTTCTATTTTAGGTGGCTGCTTCCCTGGTTGGGGTATGGCATTTCAGGGAGTGAGTATTTATTGCACAATGTTAAAGATTTGTTTATGTTATGTAACTCTAACATTTCAATGGGACTTAGTTTTAATATTTAAAGCCAAAGTAATTATCACATGTCCAGTTAGTTGGTTGATCTCAACAAGCTAAGCCTGGTCTACTCAGCTGGCATGCTAGTAAATGCCCAGAACAAGTGATGCAAAGAAGTTGAAAAAGACATATCAGAAGATGATAATGGAAAACCATTTCCATTCCATTGTCATGGATGTCCCATGGAGTCATCAGCAGTTGAGCTCCACTCAAAGATTTTATCTTTTAGTCATAATATTAAATGCATAAATATAATTAATGCATGGCTTGTTCTGTGATATCAATGGTACTTTTGAGAAGGTTGAATAGAATTTCTCTCCTTCTCTCCCTGCCATAAAATGATAAAACTGCTATTTGTATTTCAAGATTCTCCATGAGCGCCAATTGGGCTCCCTTTAATTTATTCCTACATTTCAAATTTTCATCTGGTTGCCAGTTTCATTTTAAAAAAATCTATTAACGGGAAACTCTTTTAATCCAGGCCTTGCTTAGTCTTACATGGATAATTCATTATTATTTGCTACAGCCCAATTCTGCACTTTTAAAGGTTTTTGTGCTTTCCAATTATTCTCAAAGATGACCTGCAGATGTCTACTAAAAATATATTCTGTGAATTCAGTGGGATTATTCCTATGTAAATGTATAAATAGCAGTTTTCCTGTTGTCCTGGAATATTTTTTATCAAGTGTGGTAATATAATAATATTACTAATATAATAATAAATGAGGAATAATGCTAACAAGAAGAACTTTGACGTCTTATTTTAACTTTATAAGACATCAAAATTGCTGTTGTAATCATTATTATTTGGTTCTTTTCTAATACTTACGGTAATCATACATTCAAATCATGTCCCTTTAAAACAATCAATTTTATCAAAACAGCATTCTCAGAAACTATTAAATTGTGATTTCAATGCTAGTATGACATATCATGATTTGAAAAAATGAAACTCAGTATGTGACAGTAAATTTATGAATGACTATAAACTTATGTGTTTGTGTCTATTTTATAGATCTGCTCGTTTGCCTCACCCAAATACAACAGAATCAACAAACAACTATTCCTCTGAAGTACTGGGAAACAGTCCAGTTATTGTTACTAGCAATAGCAGCTTTTATATCTTCTACATTTATGTAGGGGTGGCAGATACCTTGCTAGCCCTGGGGATTTTTAGAGGCATACCCCTAGTACATACTCTTATAACAATTTCTAAAAAACTTCACCGCAAGATGCTTCATGCAGTACTTCAGGCGCCTATGTCTTCCTTCAACAAACTCAAAGCAGGTAACTAAATGTTATGCAATTGCAATAATTTTTACATGCTTAGGTAATATTAAGTTTAGGCAAAGGAGACATTTGTGATTTATTCCATCATTCAAAATTTGCAAACACTCTCAAAACAAGTTGCAATAATCAGTTTTAAAAAATCCAAAAATATTGTAGATAGACCATCTTTGATGAGGGATGCAGTCTGGATATTTAAGAATAGAAGGCATTAATTCTTAATCAAGGTCCATTACCCAGCTTTCACACATGTCTGCATATATTAGCATTGGCATTAGATCCTCTCATGCTATGTAGCATATTGGGCAGCATGTATGTTAAGGTGACCAGACGTCCCGCTTTTGGTGGGACAGTCCCAATTTTTAGCAATTTGTCCCGCATCCCGCGGCGTTTTAAAAAAGTCCCGATTTTAAGAGCGAAACGGAAGGCCACCTCCCGCAAGACTGCCGGGGACTCTGCAGGGCTGGGGACGCTTCCTCGAGGTGGTGGCAAATTTCTTTGCCTGCCAAAGTGCGCCACTCTAAGTGATGGACAATTTACCAGCCCCGAGGCAAAAAAGAAGACGGTGAGCAAAGCTAGGCAGGTGCCAATCACAATGAGCAGCGGGAAGACAAGCAGCGGGTGTTGTTGGCTCATGCAATAATATGACTCGTAGAGCCAGTCGCAGTGGGGGTGATGGCGGCAGCAGGCACACAGAGAGCCCTGCTTCGAGCCCTCAGGACCCCCGCAGCCTTCACCCTCAGCCTCGGCCGGGGTATTTGCAGCGCCACACTCCAGCAACTTCCTGTGCCACCTCATCGTTATTGCACTGGAACCGGAGCAGCCGGCAAAGAAAGAAAAGAGCTCAAATGCTCCGGAAGAGCCAGACGCCTTTCTGGGTTTGCGCTGCGAAGCACGGAGAATGGCAGCAGCACCAGCAACCCCCAGCGGTTCTGTCCAAGCATGATGCGGGAGCGAACCAAGGAAAATGGGCGCATGGGGGTGCAGCGGCAGCAGCGAAGCAACTACCTCTTGGCTGAGGACATGCCCAAACCCTTCCAGTAGCGGGTGGGAGATAAGCGACTGAACAGTCGCCCAATCCTGAAATGATACTACTGCTGCCACCTGCAGAGCCACTACCACTGTCCAACCTCGAGGGAGGAGGAGGTGGGCTTCTTCTCCCCGCTTCCCTCCACTATGTTCGCAACTGGCTGCCCTCCCGTCGGCAGCCGGGTTACCGAGAGGCTGGGCTGTCAGCCTCTGGGAAACCTGGCGTGTCCGAAGGGAGTCTGCATCTCGGAGGCATATGCAGAGCGCAGGTGTGGAAAGAGGCAAGGCGAAGTGAATACAGGGTGCGCGAAGGAGAAGCCGGTGCTCAAAACGATCTGATTATCTTAAAATTTGTTTTTTCTGAGTGGATGCCCCAGCGCTCGCTTATTTGGTCTGCTCACACACAATTTTGATCGGGAGATATGAGCCTAAAACCTCTTGGGTTTTTTTTCTTTTTCTTTTGAAATACTGGATTGTACAGACTCAACCTGTATAGCTGAGCAGACGAACCCACTGCTGAATTAGCATTCGGCATCAAAGCCTTGGGACAAAGATTGTGAGTTTGTTTCTTTAACAGAAGAACAACTTGCTCTCCTTCGATCTTATTTTTTGTTTAACCATTATTTAGATTAGAAGTAAAACCTTGCTTACCAGTATGTCTTATCTCCAAGTAGTGGATCTGGGGCAGTGAGAAAAAAGACACCAAAAAAACCCCGAGAACATAATAGCTATCTTCCAGTCCTCTCATACCGAAAGATCCTAAAGAGAACTAATATGATTGTGCTTACATACTACATTGAAGGAGACTGAGTCTTATAGACCAATTTTTTAATCAAGAACCCCCCTCCCCCGATCAGTGGTGTCCCGCTTTACCAAAGTTAAAATCTGGTCACCTTAATGTATGTATATGTGTGGCGAATTTAAAATGCAACAGAGATATCTTAAAGCATTTATAGCAAAGGCATTTGCTAGGCATTTAGGGCAGAATGAGACAACTTGGCACAGCCAGCTTAGCATGGCCAGCTCACCACTACCAATTGCCTCTGCCAACTCACCACTGCCTCTGCCAACTGCAACCACTAAGTCATTGCAGAACATCATGGCCAATTTGCAGTGGGGACACCTTGCCATGGGCAGCTGGAAGGAGAACTGGGTGGGCAGGTGAATGAATGGGAGGAACATGATGCAGCAGTGGCAAAATGTGTTTGAAAATGGGAAATGCCAGGTCTCCACCATCTCCCTGCCGCATACACTGCCTACTCTGCCTACCCTGCCCACCCTGCCCACCACTGGCAAACAGCCCAAACACTGCCACTGCTGTCTAATGGCCAGAACTCCAACAGCCTGGAGCTCAGCGCAGCGGTGGCAGCACTGGTAATGGAGGCGTGTGAAAATGGGAAGCCCCTGGCTGCTCCCACTATGCCCACCCACTCACTTGCCCACATGCCTGGTTCTCCAGCTGCCCAGGGCAAATTGTCCCTGTGGTGAACCGGCTGTGTTGAGTTGTCCTGCAACAACTTGGTGATGTGAGTTGGCAGAGGTGACTTGGTAGCCAGCTGGCGGCAGTGAGTTGGTTGCACTGAGTTGGCTGCACCAAGTTGTCCCCATTCTGTCATTGCAAGCTCAATTTTTAAAAAATTAAGTAAACAGAACTTATCTTCACCACACAGCACATTTTTCACAAGTGAGGTTTGATAAAAATAGAAGTAATTATTTTTGAACACTGTCATAAGTGTACGGAAACAATTGGTAAATCTTATGCTTGCTTAAACTCATCTATGGTGTCAAATATTTATTCATTTTATATTGTTTATAATCTGCCCTAAGTTTGAAGGACACAGCAGGATGCAGTAGATAGAGCCAGTTCTGTCTAGTCGTTAAGAAACCAGGAGACTGAGTTCTAGTCCTACCTTAGGCATGAAAGCTGATTGGGTAACTTGGGCCTGTCACTCTCTCCCAACCCAGCCCACTTCATGGGATGTTGTGAGAAAAAAAGAGGAAACGAGCATTATATATGTTTGCCACCTTGCATTACTTATGTGAATTGTTATCCCATGTGTAAAAAACTTAAAATTATTAGGTACATGTCCTCTCACCATCCTAAATTAGTATATAAATCTTTTCATGTAAACATTTTCCTATAGTTAATCTAAATGTAAACTAATCCAGTATTAATTAGTACTATATGCTTAAATATACTGCAAATAAGCTTGGGAATGTTAAGTAGAATTTTAGTTTTTTAGTTATTCAAAAAGCTCATTGTTTAGTTTAACCATTATTGATAAAATATTCAGTTGATAATTAACTTATTTTTCCCTTCAACATAAAGGTGGAATACTTAACAGGTTTTCAAAGGATATAGCAATACTGGATGACTTATTGCCACTTACAATGTTTGACCTCATTCAGGTTTGTAAATGTTATGATAAATATTGCAAAAATTCAGACAGCATAAATCATGATTCTTCAGTTATGTTAGGATTATCCTGAATAACCAATTCTATGTGGTTCAGATCTCATAATTTAGAAACAATACATGTCATGCCATTTCATAAACTAGCCAGGAAATAGATTTTTACAAACGAATGTCTCACTGTTTAGCAGCAGCTCATCCTCCAGTCCTCCTCAAATCATATAAATCTTTTGCCTTTTATTAAAATAAATATCTAATTTTAAATAAATGCATAATTATTTTGATTTGCTATATATGAAAGCAGTATATACTCTCAGTTCAAATATTCCAGGAATTGTATCGGTGATCTTGAAAATCATTAAAATATTTGTTGGCATCAAAGACTTGTGCTAACAAGATTGCAAATTGTGTAATTGTGCATGGTAGAAATAAATCATTAGGATCTATATCAAAATGTAAGAAGTCTATACTGAGTGATCCATAAAGTGATCAAATTAGATTTCAAGAGAAGGAACATTGAAAACAAACTCAAATTGCTAAATATGTGTTATTGCCCTTCAGATATTTTGGAGTATAATTTCAGATAGTCTCGACTTACAACATTTCATTTAGTGACCATTAAAAGTTACAACACCACTGGAAAAAGTGACATGATCATTTTTTTAAAGTGCAACCTTTGTAGGATCCCCGTGATCATGTGATCAAAATTCATGTTTGGCAACTGGTTCATACTTATGACCATTGCCAAGGTGGCGCAGTGGTTAAATGCAGCACTGCAGGCTACTGCTAGATCAGCAGGTCAGCGGTTCAAATCTCACCGGCTCAGGGTTGACTCAGCCTTCCATCCTTCCGAGGTGGGTAAAATGAGGACCCAGATTGTTGGGGGCAATATGCTGACTCTCTGTAAACCGCTTAGAGAGGCCTGAAAGGCCTATGAAGCGGTATATAAGTCTACTGCTATTGCTATATTGCTATTGCTATTGCTGTATCCCAAGGTCATGTGATCACCTTTTGCACTGTTTTGATAAGCAATGTCAATGGGAAAGCCAGATACACTTAACTAGGTTATCTTATCAACTGCAGCAATACACTTAAAGGGACGCGATGGCTCAGTAGCTAAGATGTTGAGCTTGTCGATCAGAAAGGTCGGCAGTTTGGCAGTTCGAATCCCTAATGCCGTGTAATGGAGTGAGCTCCCATTACTTGTCCCAGCTTCTGCCAACCTAGCAGTTCGAAAGCACGCAAAAATGCAATTGGAAAAATAGGAACCTCCTTTGGTGGGAAGGTAACAATGTTCCGTGCGCCTTTGGCATTTAGCCATGCCAACCAAATGACCACGGAGATGTCTTCGGACAGCGCTGGCTCTTTGGCTTTGAAACCACCCCCTAGAATCGGGAACAACTAGCACATATGTGTTAGGGGAACCTTTATCTTTTACCTTTAATACACTTAACAACTATGGTAAGAAAAGTCATAAAATGAGGTGAATGTCTCACTTAAGAATATAGATTTTGGGCTCAATTGTGATCGTAAGTCAAGGACTAATTGTACTGATCTGACTACAGAGACTAGAATGGTAATTCAAAACATTTGAATGGCATCATATGGAAGGAGGATAATATTATCATAGTAATCTGTTCTGATCCCCCTCCGTACGGTGAGTCACGCCGACACAAGATTAGTGCTAGACAATTTATTCACAGTAAATTAACATGCCGACAAGACTTTGGCAGCAACCCAGATTTCACACAGATAAGAAATACACACCAGAGCTTCTCCAGCTTTAGTATAATAGTTGAGTCCTGTAAACAGCCTCCTCCCAAAGTATCTTCTTATATACGCCCTTGGGAGGAGTCTAATCACAACCACCTGGCCCCAATTATCTCCTATATCTCCATAGTTGCTGTTGGCACTTATCTGCCCGTCTTTGCGTGGCGCCTGGAATCAACTCCTTTGGCTCCCCCCACTGCTCCAGGGCCTGACGTCAGGGACTAACTCCCTTTGGCTTTCACCGCTGCTCCATGCCTCAGGCACCTCCTGGTGGCCAACCAGCCTCTCTGGTCCCTGCTCAGAGTCTGAACCCTGTCCAGGGTCCTTCACATCTTCCAGAGCCGACTCATAGGGCCCCTCACTATCAGAGTCTGTTTGCAGCTCCAACGGTTCCTGCTGGGCCACAACAGTAATCTTAGCAAAATTACTTCCTCATAACTTGTAAAAGTTTGTGGAAAGTTTGCTATATCAGTAGTATTTTTCTTTCAACTTGCAGTTAATGTTCATTGTGATTGGTGCTATAGTAGTCGTCTCTTTCATGGAACCCTATATCTTCCTGGCAGCTGCGCCTGTGATAGGAGCCTTCATTATGTTAAGAGCATACTTCCTGCACACATCTCAACAACTAAAACAACTGGAGTCTGAAGGTATGATCTATTATAGTTACAAATAAAATGAAAATATATTTTCTCTGTTGTTTTTATCCAACTCCTATTTTAAAATCTCATCTCTCTGAATAATGTTCTCTACAAATATTCAATCCTTGTCAAGATTATATATATATGTTCTGACACCCCCCCCCCCTCCGACCTGCAAATCACCCAGACACAGGGTTGGCTGTTTGCCACTCTTTAATCATGGATTTATCGACTCCTTTGGCTGAAAGCCCAGACAAGACTCACATGCAAGAATAGTTGGCAGCAACCCAAAATCCAATAGGCACAGATACAAGACAGACAGAGTATTCTAATACTGTTTCAAATGGTTGTGTCCTGCAGATGACCCCTCCCAACTTCTTCACTTATATACTCTCTTGGGAGGGGCCAAGCCACAACCACCTGGGCTTAATTATCGTCTCTGAGTCTGCCTTTGGAGCTGCTGCTTCCGTTTCTCCGGCCTTCTTTGTCTTGCGTCAGGAACAAACTGCCTTGAATCCTCCCCACTGCTCCATGCCTCAGGGGCCTCCTGGTGGGCAACCAGCCTCTCTGATCTCTGCTCCGAATCTGAACCCTGCCCAGGGTCCTCCACATCTTCCCTGGCAGACTTATATGGTTCCTCGCTATCCGAGTCCATCAGCAGCTCAACCAGATCCTGTTGGGCCACAACACACACACACACACACACACACACACACACACTCTGTAAGACTAAGAATGCTAAATTTGAGGATGAAAGAAAGAGAACCATACACATAATTATACTACAACAGAGATAAAAATAAATTTTGTATATTTATCTGTTTATAGAAAGTTTACATTAGTAAATGATTACTGTCTCACATAGAACACTTAGCAACTTACAATTGTATAATTTCAAATACATAATAATATAAAAAATTAAAATAAATATATTAAAAACAGTATTATCAAGGGCTATAGTATCAAAACAAATATAGCCGCCAGAAGATTACATACAATTTTTAATGTTCCGTGACATGATGCAACTAGTAAAGAATCTATGTGATGGAAACACAAGTATTAGTTATGTTTGAATCTTTATGCAGTTCATTTTTAAAGAAATAATAAACATGTATTATTTTTATTTTCATGTTTGCATTCCTTATAGCTAGAAGTCCAATTTTCACACATCTTGTTACCAGCTTAAAGGGACTCTGGACATTGAGAGCTTATGGAAGGCAACCATATTTTGAAACATTATTCCATAAAGCTCTAAATTTGCATACAGCGAATTGGTTCCTGTATTTATCTACCTTACGTTGGTTTCAGATGAGAATAGAAATGATTTTTGTAATCTTCTTCATCGTTGTGACCTTTGTTTCTATTTTTACCACAGGTATATATATATATATATCTTTGCTTTTATATTAAATAGAGAAAAAGAGTAAGACATGTTACATGTAGAAAAATATATGCAGATTTAAATAATTAATGGACATTATATACAGATAGTTTAATCAATAACAAATTTAATCAAAAGTGACAAATGAATGTATTTACTGGTATTTATTTTATTTTTTTATATAGAATAGTTGCGTCTGCCTATATTGCATACATAAACAGTGCACAAAAACCAATACCATGAAATATTTATCAAGGGAATACTAAAACAAAATTAAAATAATCACAATATAGGTAATCTTTGACTTACAACCACAAGAGCCCCAAATTTCTGTTGTTAAATGAGACATTTGTTCAGTGAGTTTTGCCCCACTTTACGGCCTTTCTTGACTCAGTTGTTAAGTGAATCATTGCAGTTGATAAGTTAGCAACTTGATTGTTAAGTGAATGTAGCTTCCCCATTGATTTTGCTTGTTAGAAGATTGCAAAAGGTGATTACATGACCCCGGGACACAGCAACTGTGATATGAACCCGTTGCCCAGCATCTGAATTTTGATCATATGATCATGGGGATACTACAAAGGTCATAGCTGTGAAAAATGGTCATGTCACTTTTTTCAAGGCCATTGTAACTTTGAATGGTCACTAAACAAACTGTTATAAGTTTCAGGACTACTTATATAATAACTGAGGCAGCATATAACAAACCCATGATGCAAGCCAGAATTCTTAATTGACTCATCTGACATCTCAGTACAGCACTAGGGTGAAGAGTTACGTCTTCATGGACTTCCAAAAGGCCAAAAATATCAGAATCTGCCATATTTTGGGGTATGGAAACTGTTCCACGAGACAGCAGCTGTTACAAATGAGATAACATTTTCTGACCATGTGTATCTGAAACTGTTACTGCTAATTTCCCATTTAAGGGCTGCTAATGAGCTAATATCACTTCTCTTTCCCTCTGTGCAGTTTTACCCATGTATGAAGGTGTGGATGAGTTTTATATGTGTGTATAATTGCAAGCTTGCACATATGCACATTTTGTTTTATGCTGGGATTTTATACATGTTTTTTACTTATAGGTAGCGGGGAAGGAAAAGTCGGCATTATTCTTACATTAGCCATGAACATTATGGGAACATTGCAATGGGCTGTTAACACAAGCATCGATGTAGACAGTTTGGTAAGAAACATTTCTTTGAAAGTAAATATTTTAAGAAAAGATATAATAATTACATAAAATAAAAAATAAAATAAATATTACATTGTAGAATATGCAATTGTTAATTTTATAATTGAAGATGCATGTATTGATATATTGATTTGTAAACCACACATTTTCTTTAAATTTGCTTTTTCATCATTGCATGTATTATTTTTTAGCACATCCTAAGTCTTCTGTACCTTTTATTTTTACAGACATCAGTGTGCAAAATTGCATAGTTGCAGTTAAGAGACTGCTGGAAATGATTAATTTTCAAGTCAGGGAACTGTTTCGATTTGGAAAGTTTCATATTTACTTATTTAATATACCTCTGTAAGCATGTAATGGATTTCTAGCAGTTAATACACAAAATATAAAAGCATTGTTGTTTTTAACTGTGGTCAGCTGCTTAGAGTCACTTGGGCGGCCATACAACTTGAATAAATAAATAACAAAACAATAAAACACAGCAATTAATTAAAACTCAGAATGTAACAATAATTGATCTATCAAACCAATATTTAAAGCACTACGAGGCTGGTAAAGTCAGGAAATAAAAATCACATGCATTTCTGGAATGAGCTTCCTCCTTAGTAAGAGGTAGAATAACCAAATCTTGAAGACCTACAGAGGAGTACAGAAATGGGCTTGAAGAGGGAATTCAAGGATGGTTACATGAATACCAACTTAGTCCTTAAAGGGAAGAGGGAGCATGAAAGATGCTCAGGATTGCCTTGCTTTGTAAGAGGGCAAGAGAAAAATTCTATCAGGTTTTCAAGGTTCCACAGTGACATTATTCCTTCTGGACTCACTTCCTTAACTGGCCGACTTTAAAGGGTTGATGCTTTCTAAAGCAATTCTCTAATCAGACTTAGTCTTAGTTTTTTTTCTCACACATATCATCTGCCTTGAACTAAGACATATTTTCTGTAACAGAGCTCCCTCCTTTGGATTCATCCGATTTGCTTGACCTTCCATCACAAAGAAAATCTTCCTAGCTTCTCCCAAAGCCTACCTGAACGATTCTGGCCTTACCACTTATGACAGTGGTCTCCAACCTTGGCAACTTTAAGACCTGTGGACTTCAACTCCCAGAGAACTCTGGGAGTTGAAGTCCACAGGTCTTAAAGTTGCCAAGGTTGGAGACCACTGACTTATGAAAAGCCATTAAAGTAGATACTCAGAGTAAGCTATTCCATAGAATAGAGGCTATTGTATAAAAACACTAATTGCAGACTCTTAGACTTTCACCTCACAAAACTGAGGGACTAGTAAAAAAAAAAAAATCAAGAGCATATTGGATCAGTCAATTCCACTTGGAAGAAACAGCTCCGAAGGTCCCTGGGAACCAAACCATGTAGGATTAGTAAATTAAACCAATATTTTAAATGTATAGTATCTGGAAGCCAATGCAGAGGCTGCAACACAGGAATCATATACCTGCAATAACCCTTACCTGCCAAGAAACTGACCACTGCATTGATGCACAGAGAAATGGCTTTCTCAGTGGAATAAATTAATAAATACTTCTGTAGACCTCCATTGCAGCCATGTTATCAGCACTACACAATTAAAACAATGTAACTATTACCTGTTTATCACTACTGTTGTCATCCATTACATTTAATCATTCTGCATGTACAATCCATTCCCCTATATTTGCAGAGCTTCTAAGAGAAAGAAATAATTGTTTTGGACTTCTGCCTCAGTTCTCTGGACTATATGAACTTCAGCTTCAATTCAAACTGGCCCCACAGGTGTAATATGTTCATCGTGTCTAAGGCTAGATAGCAAGTGCTGCATTTTGTACTGAAAAAAGTTTATTAGTGGTCTTTAAATCCAAGCTGCTATTTTCACATTCCATTGCATAAGAAACAGACTAACAGAAAAGTAATTAGCTAACCACAATTCTTCCTCTATTTCGCCACCATGAATAGATTCTTTCTCCTAAAATGTACTTTATGATGTACATGAGAATTGCTCATATTGTTTTCTTAGAATTAACAGGTCAGCATAATAGCTGTGTTTTAAGTATCACTACTGTTGAATTAAATACAGTACAAATATTCCATCTACATATTTTAACTCTATTATCAATGAATAAAAAATTACAAATAACTCCTTCCCAGGATGGCTGCTGAATGTTAAGGGACTTTCTTTCTCTTACCCACTGTTAGAAACTTAAAAGGCCCCCAATCGGCCCCACCCCCTTTCTTGGCTACTCACTGGCTCCATGGGGAGTTAGGAATTCTGTTGAGGTGCGGGGAGACACCAGAGATGGAATCTGCATATCTGAGGGTGAAGGCAATCTACTTTTCTGGATTTCACACAGGATCAAAGCTCAAAGCAGCGGCATCCCAAACTGCATAGGAAGGACACTTTGAAACCAACAGATACACAAACCACACCCCAAATTCACACAAAGGACCAGTCCTCCTATAAAACCAAGCTCTTCTGCACCATTTTCTCCATAGCCTACCATCAAGAGCAGAACTTTTGTTCTTGAGAATAAAATCCTCTTTCACACAGTATATCTGGATTTCAATTTTATTTGGTTTGTTCTTGCTTTATCCTTGGCTTGAAGAAATCCCAAATTGTTCTCTTAACACCACGATCTGTTGTTTTTTCTGCCAGAGCCAGTGTTTTTGGCAATGTTTTAGCAGGATTTGAATGGGAGCACTTAGGAATGAGCCAAGATGACTTTTGGACAGCCGTGGTGGACCTATGTAGGAAGTCATTGGGCGTATCGCACACATAAACTACCGTATTTTCACGCATATATCCCACCCACGCAAATAACCCGCCCACGCAAATAACCCGCAGGTTTTCAAGATTTATGTAAAAAAGTTTTTATACACCCCACCTTCTTATATAACCCACGACGATTAAGCTTTCTCCTCCGTTCCCGCCTCCCGTCCCTTCCACCATCTCAGCAGTTTCCCTTCTCCTCCGTTCCTGCCTGTTCCCGCCTCCCGTCCCTTCCACCATCTCAGCAGTTTCCCTCCCCAGCTCGCCCAGGCTTTCTCCTCCATTCCCGCCTCCTGTCCCTTCCCCGATCTCAGCACTTTCCCTTCTCCTCCATTCCTGCCTGTTCCTGCCTCCTGTCCCTTCCACCATCTCAGCAGTTTCCCTCCCCAGCTCGCCCAGGCTTTCTCCTCCGTTCCCGCCTCCCGTCCCTTCCCCAATCTCAGCACTTTCCCTTCTCCTCCGTTCCTGCCTGTTCCTGCCTCCCGTCCCTTCCACCATCTCAGCAGTTTCCCTCCCCAGCTCGCCCAGGCTTTCTCCTCCGTTCCCGCCTCGGGAGGAACGGAGGAGAAGGGAAAGTGCTGAGATCTGTTAACAGATTAGTTAATCTGTTAGTCGCTATCGCGTAAAATATTTTCCGCATACCCCGCCCACTTTTATACCCCGCGGGGGGGGGCATGCGGGGTAGGTAAAAACGCACATTGCCCGCGGGTTATATGCGTGAAAATACGGTATTAACTTTCATTTTTTGAATTTAGTGTTTCATTTTGTTATTTGCTTTTGAAAGTTGATTACTGGTTGAATTCTGATTTGTTTCAACTCCTTGCTGGACTTTAGTTGTTCGTTCTTCTTTTGCTTTCACTTTTATTTATGTTGTTTTCAACAACCTTAATTCTTGCTGCAAGGAAACAAGGTGTGGGTTTGGGTTTTTGGGGATGATAAAGTCTTTCATTTGACTTATATTGATATTGGATTTCTGTATTTATTTGAATTTGCAAAATATTTGGAGATTATTTCTTTCTTTTTTTTTTTTTTGACCTTGGATTGAAATATCCAGAAAATCCCTTTCCTGTTTCCTTCTGCTTCTGTGCTTTTTTAAATTGCCTGATTAAGTTACACAGAGCAACAATGGATCAGATGACATATAGAGACATTTAATTTTGGACAAATTCGGTGCACAAAAGGACTTACACTTAACTGGAAATCACTTCTATTTGAACTTTTGTGGAAGATAGACTGATTAGGGAGACTAAATCTATTATACTTAATTAGACAAAATTAATAAAAGATTAAGAAGCAAGCATGGATATTTGATCCAGGATGAATTACTTTTAATTTTTGGGATGATTTGGGATAGATAAGATTCCATAGTAAATTTTCTATGAGTAGTTTACAATAACAGTTTGATAACAGAGTTTTGAAAGCTTAATATCATCTTTTGTGTTATTATCTTTCTTCCTGTTAATTATTCTGTCATTAATATAGTACATAGAGACAGACCAATAATTTGCAAATAGATTTACCATTTTTAAAAAAAAAAATGGGGGAGGCTGTTTTGCAAGGGGTGGGAATTAATATTGTATTAATCGGTATTCAATTGGGAGGATAATGTGTATCTATGCATTGGGGTTTTTTGCACCTTTTTAATGTCTTCAATGTGTTGTGGGATTTTTTCTTTGTTTTTTTTTCTTCTGTTTTTTTTTTTTTTGAGTTTTGTATTTTAACTTACTTTTGAATAAAATAAAATTTTTGGGGAAAAAAGATTATGTTTTTCTATATATAGTGGGAACATTCCAAATCTCAGCATTTCTGAAAAATTGTTTACAATAGAATGTAACAAATTTTGAAAGCTGTAATTTCATTGTAATCTCAGATTTTTAAAATTAAATTTCATTATATTTTCCTTCCAAATACATGAATTGGCAGTATACATACTAATAATGACAAGAATTCTTTATAGTTTTTTTATTAGAAAAGTTATTTAATTGTACATTTAGAAGAATGACTAATGCAACTGTGGAAACATGCCCTCTATCCAAAACAACTTCATAAAAAGTAAATTAGATATCAAATTTAATTCTAATTGGAACCAATAAGCTGTTACAATTTTATATACTGATTTGTGCCACATTTAAAATCTGAATTTTTTGAAGAATAGTATTTGTGCCTTACTTGATATTCTACTTTCAATATTAATGTTAATAAAATTTAAAGCTTAATGGGGACTTTCAGGTTTTGTTTAGAAAACAGATGCAATATATTTTATAATATCCCAATTTTCTAATATATAGAAATTATGTTCCTTTATAATTCTCTACATTTGTTATACTTCTAGTTATATTTCATTCCATGTATTTTAGTTTTTTAGATTGAAATAATTCAATAGTTTATTTAATATTTAATTGAATTTTAATTCAAATAATTAAAAATAAGTTTAAAAAGCTGTTTCAGACAAGTGCAAACACCTCTGGAATTACTTTGAAATGCTACATATTTCTAGTAATTTGAATTAAAAATTCAGATCTCTCTTTCAGCAATGATTCTTTCCATGCAATAGTTTAGGTTCTAATACTGCTGGTTTATCTGTGAAGAAGGACAATATAGTTTATGCATCAATTTTGGAAATGCAACATTTCTAAATATTATAGCAATCATTGGGATTCTTTTAATCAAATGTACAATAAAAGAACAGTTACACCTTAAATTTTCTTATATTATGCATGCATTCTATATTATATGATGAAATACACTTGTTATTGTATATGTTGAAAAATATTTTTTATTTGGTCCCCAGTTAATTATTTTCACTTCCTCAAATATTTTTTTGCTAATTGGAAAAGAGCATAGGATTTCTGTGTTCTGGCAATTCAGCAGTGTTGCAGAGTGCTACTTGAGGGCTGAGATGCTTAAAAAGGTTGTTAAAAATTGCAGCACAACTGAAAGTGTTGAAGGACTAAGTGGAGAGTAGCAGTTGGAGGAAGAGATGCTGTGGCTCAATTTCCCCACCGTAGGAAACTCCTGTTGCTAATTGTAAGCTTCAGGTCCTGTATGGCATTGCTAGTTTTGAGTCTTTCTAACTCAGGATAAAAGATGGGGGAGAAATCTAGAGGTTTTATCACTTTCCTTCTCTAGCACTAAATTTATCAAATTGCAAAGTGCCAATGTGATTGGGTGGACAGTGGCTTTCACTTTTCATGGCATCTCCAAGCAAGGATATGAAATCATCACTGAGTTAGGAAGTAAAATGCCGGCAGTGTTGGACTAGCCTAAGTGGACTGCAAAAATGAGGCTCACCACTAAATTACTGCAAAGAAATATGCATAGCTTTTTGCTATCATCAAATGACCATCCATACCGTGGCATCCCGGATTTGGGACTCTAAACAGTGTGGAAGTGCTTTATTTTCAGTAGCCAAGAATTCCAAAGGTCTGGAAGATATCATTAAAGAAGGAACTGGCTTGGGAAGAAAGAAATGTCAGTTCAAATAGTCTGTACTCACAATATGAATAACAAAATATAGAGATAAACGTATTAACATGTGATGTTCTCACTCATACTTTCTCTATGATATCAGTCTATACATGTTTGACCAAGAGATATATTAAAGAAAGCATAGCATTTAAGATAAATATTCTCTGGTTTTTCAGATGCGGTCAGTGAGTAGAGTATTTAAATTCATTGATCTGCCAACAGAAGAATCTAAACCTTTACCGGCATCAAAAAATAAGGAGCTTTCTCATGCTGTCATCATTGAAAATGTGCATGCAAAGGAAGAACATATCTGGCCATCTGGTGGGCAAATGACAGTGAAGAATCTTACTGCTAAATATGTAGATGGAGGATTGGCAGTGTTAGAAAATATTTCCTTTTCAATAGGTCCAGGACAAAGGGTAAGAATATTTTAATTTAAACCTTATCCAAACAAAAACCACAAAACAGAAGAGCCAACAATGTTTTTTTTAAAAATGTTAGTTTATGAATTTGTTAATTTCACCAAATTTATGAATGCCAGTTCCTTCAATATTTTATGTTAATCAATATTTCAGGTGGGCCTTCTAGGAAGAACTGGCTCAGGGAAAAGTACTTTGCTCTTTGCCTTTTTAAGAATCTTGAATACAGAAGGAGATATCCAGATTGATGGTGTCTCGTGGAACACAATCCCTGTACAGCAGTGGAGAAAAGCATTTGGAGTAATACCTCAGGTAAATCTGTACCAGTTTGTGAATGTTTTTTCTTCCATTCAATGGTTTCCAATTCTCAGAGCCTGCCTGGCCAAATATCTATAGTTTCCTTGCACGGTTTTTCAGAAGCAGCTTACCAGAGCCTCCTTCCTAAGGCTGAGAGAAAGTGACCAGACCAAGTGTACCTATCAATATATTTTGTTCATATAAAACAATTTCATTTCAATATTAAGATTTTTCATTAAGAGACATACAGGAAGTGAATATAAGTTGTTTGATACAGTTGTGAATTTGCAGTGTCTTTTACCTCATTGCTTTGGTTGGCTCATACATGTTTGAATTTCAGCTAAATCACAGTTCACCATACTATCAAAGTGGACAAAGTCTAAATGCATATATTTTGTTGATAAAGAAGATGAAATGCAGTTCAAACTAAATCTATTTGTAAGGCAAATACATATGCAAATTGTAGTTTTCCCAATATAGAAATCATGACACAATAGAAAATTAGTGGACAAACTGAAGTATGTGACTAGAGAAGGAAGCACAGAAGAATGACTGTCTTTCATGGAGACATAGTTTGCATGTTTCTTCTGAATCAGATGAAAATTCAGCAAAAAGACAAAGATGCATCAGATAAGATTGAATATAAGCCATTCATTTCATAAATTACAATCAAAATTACAACCAACATTGCTTTCCCCACCTCTGGGCTGAAGGATCTTCTAATCCACAGCATTTCTCCTCCTCTCCAGTATGACATGAATCAATAGGATATAATTTAACTCAGTGCAGATGAAAATCATATATATTCTAATCCAATTTTTTTAGTCTCTTTTACAGAGAGATTTCTAGTGATCCCCTTCAAAGTAATCACCTACTTTAACCATTCTTAGCGTTTGGAGATTAGCTAAGATTAGCTTGCAATGTTAGCAGTTATACCCAGAACTGAAAGGAAATGTTCAAGTACAGGAGTCACTTTGTTGTAATTTTAGATCTCATACTTAGTAAAATTTTAGTGTCTACATTACAATTTAATGTAGTCTGAATCCTGAATCTCACTTAAAGCTGGTAGTTAGGTTGTTTTATAAATATATTTTAATGTTGTCTTAAACTTTATTTATCACCCACTAAAACAGTTTAAACACACACATACACACATTTTTACAGAGCACTTTGCTTGAAATGGCCTATGACAACAATAAACTGAATTGAATTGAATACAGGAATTAATTAAAAGGAGAGGATAGAAGATACAATCAAATTTCATACAATGTTTTTGAGCAAGCATGAATAATAGGCTTTAAAGGACACCATTGAATTATGAAACAAGAAGCAAAAAGTCCTAGGATCTTCAGGATTCTACATTGCAGGGAATATTAATGTTAAAAATATAAACTTTTGCATTTCCCTTTGTTGGAAGTTATCTTATTAATTTCTTCCTATTGGTCCAGTTTATAGGGATCCTCCTGAATCATGATACTGGCATCTAAGCCATTTGCTATTCCCCCCCCCCCCCCATTTTTGTGTCACTGCCAATTTGATAATATTTTCTAATCCAAATCTTTTGACAAATATGTTGAACAATAAATGATCTATTATGGAATCTTATAATATGTCATTCAACATTTCCCTCCAACTTGACACAGAACAACTATTGTTCAGTTGGGGTGATTCAACCAGCTTGGTATCCATCTACCAGATGGTGCAATCCAATCCACATTTTGTCATATCTTTTTTTACTGGAATCTCAGGAGACACTTTGCTAAACTCAAAGTACACTTTGTCCATTAGTCACTTTATCAAATAAAGGAAATTGGTTTGGTTTGACATGATTTATTCTTGATACGCTCATTCCTACTTAATGTACTGTTCAAACATGATGTCTGGCATCGATGTCAAGCAATACTGAACTGATATGTAATTAACAGGTTCCTTCCTTGCACAAATGGTGTCATTGTTTCTTGACATGCCTGATGTCATTTTGATCTTTCATGACTTCTAAGACTGGGATCTCCAACCCCAGACCATTCAGAACTGTTTGGAACTGGGCCATGGAAGCATTGGGCAAGTGCAAGCACATCTGTGCACTCTCCATTTACATAAGCAGCGGGTGTGCATGCCCGTGGCTTGCGCAAATGGAGCTGCTCGCTTACACTTGCCCACCATTCATGCAAAACCAACCACTCTCACCCTCCCACTGGTTCATAAAGCAAGAAATGGTGGATTATGCCAGAAAGAATGACTGATCTGAATTGCTTACCTGCAACCCTAAAAATGTGCCATCTGGGATAAAACAGTACAAAATATTGTGATTCAAATATTAGTGGATAATTAGTTTGAAGACTTACATGGTGACATTATTTAGTTTTACAGCTGATTGATTATGATTAATTGATTATACTACACTTATATCTTTTCCCTAAAGATTGAAATGCAATTATACTTGGTACAAGGATGTAAAAATATGGCATTTTAATTCTGATAAACTTTATGTAATTCAATGCCTTGGGTTCAGCCAATTGAGCAAATGGCCCTTATTTCTAATTTGCATATATGAAGTGTTAAGAAAATTTGCAGAGCAAAACCCAGAAATAAAATCAAAAATAATACAAATTAATACTTTATTTTAAATTCTGAAATTGTAAGAAGCATAGCATAGGCATCTCTCTCTTTAACTTGCTGCTCCCACTTCCTAGAACATACCAATACAGAAACCGTTTTGAAATAAATTTTAACAGATTAAGAAACTATATGAAAAATTATATTCTAAATTTAGAATAGAAGTGGAATATTTTACAAGGTCTCCTTTTGCAAACTGAGCAGTGCAATTAGGAAATTCATCTCTTTTGGGAAAGCAAATACATCATCTCATGCATACTAGATAACTATTGGTAAGAGATATTGTAGGTATTATGAAGCTATTGCTTCCTTTTCTAAAAAAAAACAAAACCCAAACTGGTTCGTTCAGTTAAATTTCATGGTCATCATAGGATTCCAAACTATTTAATTGATCTTCACAAACCTAGCCAAGTGTAAACTATGCCAGACATAGTTTCTCTATTATATTAGTACAACCACACCCACTAATCTCGAGAAACTAATACCATAGAGCAGTGGTCCCCAACCCCCGGTCCGCGGACCGGTGCCGGGCCGTGGAGTACCTGGCACCGGGCCGCGCAGCGGCCGGGGGCCATGATCGCTGCAGCGGCTGGGGGCCATGATCCCTGCTGCCTCTTCACCCACACGCGCAGCCTGAGATCAACCCCGGGACTCGAACCCGAGAGCCACCTCTCCGGTCCAAACCCCACTCCCACCCCGGCCGCCCGCCCGGCCGCCTTGGTAGCCCGTGGAGACGGAGCGCGTTCGGTTCGCCGCTACCTGGGGGCGCCGTCCCCATGACGTCACCGCGGAGTCCTCGCCTCCTTCCCTGGCGAGGCTTTCTCCCCGCCAGCCAATCAGAGGCCAGTCCCCGGGCAAGCGGGGACAAGTTTCTGGCCGGTCGAAGCAGAATCGGGAGATTGGAGGGGGGGGGAGAGAGAGAGAGAGCGAGAGAGCGAGCGCTGGGCGGGTGGCAGCGCGTTCCACAGCGGACTAGGCGCGCCGCGGGCTGCCAACCCCCCCCCCACACACACACGTACACACACTGCCTCTCTGGCAATTGGCTGCCCAGGAAGGGAGCGGGGAGCTTTCACAGATAGGAACGTGATGGGGTTTGTTTTCTTCCCCCACTCCTGAGCCCTTTTTTTTTTTTTTGCTTGCCTTCTGGGGTCTCCGCCGTGGAGCAGCCGAGGTCAGATGGGGAGGCGGAGAGAGAGGGAGAGAGAGAGAGAGAGAGAGAGAGAGAGAGAGAGAGAGAGAGAGAGATGGGCGGGTGGCAGCTGTCTGTGAAACATCTTCCCCTCCCCACCTCCTGGGCAGCCAATTGCCAGAGAGGCACGGTGGGGGTGGTGGGGGTGGTGGGGGTGGTGGGGGTGGAAGGAAATAAAAAAAGAAGTTGCCCTTTCATTTTGCAATCTCTCTCTACGACCTTGTTTCATTCTCTTCCCTTTTGTTTCGTCCTCATTTCTCAATCTCAGCAACTTTAACACTTTTGGACTTCAACTCCCCAAATTGCCCAGCCAGCTAGAATAGATAGATAGATGGTGGATAGGTGATTGATAGATAGAGAGGGATGGATGGATGGATGGATAAATAGATAAATAGATAGATAGATGATAGATAGATAGAGGATATATACACATACACGCATACACACATACATACACAGAGAGAGACAGAGACAGAGACAGAGACAGACATGGATGGATAGATATCACAGAAGTGAGTACACCCCCTCACATTTTATCAATATTTAAGTATATCTTGCAGCAGTTTAGACATTAATGGCTGGGGGCCATGATCGCTGCAGAACAACGCCCCCCCCACCCCTGCGCGCGCTCAGCGGGCCACGGTAAAATTATCAAAGGCTGACTGGTCCGCGGCGATAAAAAGGTTGGGGACCACTGCCATAGAGAACACGGCTAATTCCATTAAGTTAAAGAAACCTACAGAAGCATAAGACAACAAAGATCTTAATCAACAGGCCCTGCCTCAGGCAAGTTATTTTTCTCTAACTAGGAATAGATTTTCAAATAATGCTCCATATAAATTTAATAAAGAAGAACATGTGCTCTTTTGTTTCAAGCATTTCTCTTTTATCATCAGTGCTGAAGTTCTGTACTTAGGACCTATTCTCAGGAACCATAGGATAATTTGAATTTTCTGCAGAGATAAAAGAAAGGCTTTCCTATCATTTTCTCATGAAGTGTTTGTTTCTTGATGTTGGATAGGTATGTGATATTGGTTGAACAGGGTCTGTGGGCCTTGAACCATTCCCTTTCTCTTGAAGGGAATTTAGAAAGCTGTTTTGGAGTATTAATCTAGGGCTGCAATTCTATGCATCTATACTTGAAAAATAAAGCTCATTAAATTAAGCCAACAAGCATAGATTTTGATTTGCAAGTGTGTATTGCAAATGAGTGCTTTGAATATGTACATGCTTGATTAAAGATCATTGTCAAATGGCAAATGTTAATGTGACAAATACAAACATGCCTCCCTCCTCAGTAAAAATTACCATTTTATTTATGTAGTATTTATATATATTATATAATTATTTACATGCTGTTTTTCATCCTACCCAGTGCCCAAGTATACAACTAAATGCAGGGGGAAAAAAGATCAGGAATGACAAAAAGCAAAAACTTAGCAAAATAAAATATTGGAGCAGCTCATAGCAGTTTGAAAGGATGGGGACCTATTGGGCACCTCTTGGGGGATATAATGCCACAATTGATGTGCCAAAATACAGAAGGCTCTGCCTCTGTGCTGAGATTAGTAGGTTAGTGCCCCTAAGACTGAGCAGACTTGGGCTGGTGATCTGATTGGAAGTTATAGTTGCCAATAATGGATTGTCTCAGGCACAGGAAAAGCCATTAAATTTATGGAAACCCAACCCAACCTAATTGCTGGAATTAGGCAAGACAATGAAGAAGCAAAGGTTTCAACTTCCGTTTTATCTGCCAAGGAAATTCTTGGTAGTTTTAGTAGAGAAGATCAAATTTAAGAAATCAAAGTAAAACTTTACCATATCACAAAATGACCCAATAGTCTATGCCAACTAATTCTTGATTATTTACTATTTAAAACAATTAACAAAGTAATTTATTACCTAAAACCAATAAAACTGAACATGTAATGTCATCTTCAAGTTGAAACTTTTGTGACTTCATGAGCATGCCTAAGCAGTTGTCTTGGCTATAAATTAATAACTTGCTGTTGTAATCTTCTGGAATTTCTTTTTCTTCTCAATGTATCTAAAGGTACTGTACTTATGAATCTTGACTCTGATTAGCCGCCATGTTTAGAGAAATCAGCCAATTATAGTATAATCATATACTGTATCCTACCCTACTCTACTGTATCAGAGATGGGTTTCTGTTGGTTCGCGCCAGATCAGGCGAACAGGTAGTGGCGGTGACAGGGGGCGCCACCTACCCACCCGGATGCTTCTGCGCATGAAGTATTGCACGAGTGTGCGCGCACGAGCGAACCGGTAGTAAAATAAATTGAAATCCACCACTGTACTGTACAGTATGCTATGGTATGCTATGGTATGCTATACTATTATGTCCTATATATTTCTAGATAGTATATAAGTATGATATAGCTACAAAATGAAAACTATAGAGGACTGAAACATCTTCATTTATTTTGAGAATAGAAAATAGAAAACCACCAGTGAACTCTGTGGTACTTAATAGATAAGTTTCATAAAGTTTATCTATAGTGGTTATTCAAGGAAACAAATCCCTGGTTGTACTTAGAAAATTATCACTGTTTGGGAAAAGGAAAACTATTAACAAATTCAAGTATCTGATTTGTTAATTCAGAGAAAATTAAAAGTTATTTCTTATTTCTAGCTTGTGACATTATTTTTAACAATATTTTTGTTTCAATTTTTTTTCTGCTTCCACAGAAAGTGTTCATATTCTCTGGATCTTTTAGAAAAAACTTGGATCCTTATGGACAATGGAGTGATGAAGAACTATGGAATGTTGCTGAAGAGGTAGGAAATGTCCACCTTTGTTCTTTAACTCTTAAGCAAGATCTTTATAAGGTACACATGAATGAGTATCCATTTTAGAAACACGGATAACAATTTTCACATAAATAAGCAAACATATAAATAGGAGAAGATACTCGCCCCAAGAACTTTTTCATCTATCTGACAGTTTATAAAATAGATTTCTCCTTGTTCCTTACAAAATGCACTCCCTTGATAAAAGAACTACACATATAATTAGGAAAATCACTAAATCATTTTATTTGCTTGCTCAAAAGTTAACAACATTAGAATCTCCATTGCCTTGGTGGGTTTATTTACTCTTGCTTGTTTTACTTTTGCATGGTCTTTATATCCTACATTTGTTTGTTTATTGGGTTTGAACTTGAAGCTAGATTTGGAAATGTGGCAAAGAGCTGGGTCAATGTACAATGCTCTGATTGTGAAGATACATTCAGGAATGAGTAAAATCAAAGCAGGATAGAAAGTCAAAACTAGAATTCTGAATAAACTATCATCATAAGGTATGCTCCTACACAATAAAATCTGGAAATCCTGTTCAGTGGAAGCTTTTAAAAATTTAACAGATTTAAAAAAATGTTTAAGCTCTTCTAGATATCATATTATATTTTGGTAACTTACTGCTTCCAGTACCTTCCATGACTAGTATAAACTTAGAAATAAAACATTATTCAAAATGACATTTTTTTTGAATTTTTCTAATGTATTTTCTAATGTTTATTTTATAATATGTTTTATATCATTTTCCAGCTGAATTCATCTGGAGTTGTAGATTTGAATTAGTGGTGGGTTTCAAATCCTGTTCCAACTGGTACAGTTGGAACGGGGCTGGCGGTGTTCTCATGGATGCGTGCAGCATGCACGCACATGCATGCAGTGCACACATGCATCTTAGCTCCTCCACCATGCTCCATGATGCTCCAGCTGCTCTGTGGAGCATCACGCAGGCGCTGTATGTGCCATTACTTGCACAGCAGCACAGAAGCTTTAAAACACAGGTAAGGAGCTCGGGCAGACAGCTGGGCCCTCCGGAGCACCGTCCTGGAATGGTATCCAGTGCTCCGGGCTGGCTCCAGTACACCCGTACCAGGGCATACCGCCTGCAACCCACCACTGATTTGAATATACTGTATATAATAAGCTATGAAAGGTTATATAAAAGACAGCTAACATGCTAATGTTTTGAAAACTTTTAAGTCTTTGGAAAATAAGAAAACAGACAAAAAATTATGCACAGCTTAATTAAAGCATCTCTTTATATAAGCATCTCTTTACCACTTAATGTGTCAGGATGATGGCAGTTCACAAATTAGCCCACAGGTCGATGTAGTTAGGTGATCCTTGAAATATAAAAGATTTAAACACTTGAAAAAACATCAGCATTTGGGTGGAAATAGAGTGGAAGTCATGATGTACCATAGCACAGTAACCTTAATGGGAATTTGTGAACTGATTATAGTTTTCTAATCATCTTCAAAACAGTGGGTGCAGTGGTGTTGGAAGAGTCCCCAGGCCTAAAACTATATTTGCCACGAAACAGATTATTCATCTGAAAATAAATTTCCTTCTATGATGAGTTCTGCCCATCACTAGCTGGCAGGAAAACCATCTGCCAATTATTGTTCTGAGCAAGAACAGAGCAGTTCTGTCTGTAGAATTTTGCTTACCATCTTTAAGCCTCAGATTCCTTTCATCTTATTACTCATTTTACCATAAATCAAGCTGATAACATGAATCAAACGGCGTTTTATTTAAAATTTACCTTCCCTCCCATTCCAAATGGGAGGGGTGTTCCCATTTGTCCATTGTTTTCTTATTTCAGTCTTGTGCTAAATAAATAAGGTCCAAATAGTTACAAGCACTTGCAGTATATTTGCTATCTGCCAGTTCAGATGGATCACCAAATAGAACTCATCTATGTTAATCTCTTTAGAGAGACAATAACAGAATGGCCACAGATGGGAGTGTGCATGTATGTGTGGAGTGTTACTGCATCAATTTGAAATGGTCAGTAAACACTAGTATCATTCATTGACCTGAAACTATTTTATTTCCTGTGTAATAGGTGGTAAACCACAATAGATTTTGTATTATTAGGCACTGTAATGGCGACGTAGTTAGAAACCAGTATTGCAGGCTAACTTTGCCCATAGCCAGGAGATCAATCCTGACCATCTCAAAGTTGACTCAACCTTCCATTCTTCCAATGTCAGTAAAATGACCCAGATTGTTTGGGAGCACTATGCTGACATTATAAACTGCTCAGAGAGTGATGTAAAGCCCTATAAGTCTAAGTGCTATTGCTAATACTATTGTTATTATTTCAGAAGAACTAAGGACAACTTAAGTGTGTCTCAGCCAGTGTTTGGAGATGAAACACAAGCATCTTAAGGAAAAAACCTACAATTGTTGGGGCACATTTGTAGGATAATGTGGTAGTTAAAATATTGAAATTGGATCAGATACTGATTCAGTTCTTATTTACTTAGTTTACTAGATGACCTTGAAGTAGTCATTCTGTTTCAACTCTGTCTATCTTACAGGTTTGTGGTAAGGATGAAATTTAGAGATTCCTTTCATGTGTCTTAGAAGGATTAGAGTTAGGAGGACCTTGACTGGGCTTGGAAACTAAGGTGAATCAGACTTAATTAGTCATTCAGGGTATGCCAGGGCTATCGACTTGGAATTAAAGAGAAAAAACGCATAAGAAGGAAATGGCAAAACATTTCTGCATTGTTGCCAAGAAAACTACAAGGACATAATTTAAAAAAATAACATGCAATATGACTGAAAGGAAACTTTACTCATCTTACCAGATATATGCATTTTTGAATTATCAAAGAGGAAAAGTGGCATGTAAATGCAAAAAACAGAATATATCAATCCCAATCTATTCAGCAGTCTCACAAGTAGCATAGTTCGGACCACTGAATACTGAGATTCAGAAGAACAAAATATTATTGTACTTTTTAAAATTACATATAGTTTTTATTATAACACTCTAAGTCCTTAAGGTAAAGATTAAGATTTTCCCTGTCCAATTGTGTCTAACTCTAGGTGGTGGTACATTTGCATGCTTTCAAACTGCTAGGTTATCAAGAGCTGGAGCAAATAATGGGAACTCACCCAATCCTTCGGTGCTAGCTAGGGTTTTGAACCCAGGCTGTCAGCTTTCTAGCTGACAGAAAGCTCAGTGTCCTTAACTGCTAAGTGTAGATAATTTATCAAGGCTATCATAGGTACTTCTGCTCTAAAACTAAGCGTGAAAAAAGACTGAAGTGAGACCAATGCACAGCTATCTTGGCTTGACAGCAGCATATCTTTGTGGGACAAACTGAACCTTCACTTTATTTATTTAATTACGTTTTAATTTTGACATTATTACTTTAATGAAGTTAAAGTAAAAACACACACACAAAGTAAGATGCATCTTTTTCCTTCATCAATCGAGGGTGTAATATTTTACATTGTAATGGCTCCATCTGGTGATAAAACATTTTTAATGTTTTCTTTGGAAACAAGTGACTTTTTTTTTATTTTAGTGGTTTGGGGATTATTTTGAGACCAGTCTTCGGGGATAATAAAAGGCTGCAATGGTACCTTTTAAGGACACTATTTACCTATTATCTCAACTCAAAAGTATATTTTTAAAAAGACACACAAAAAAATCCAATCCCATCTTCTCTGGGTCTTTTGTAAGGGTTACAGAAATGATACTAGGAGGTTATTTTATAAATATTTATTTAGAACACAGCTTTATTATTTTTTGTAAAGAACCGAAGGCTGTGAACATAACTCCTTCTTCCTCCTGTTTTCCCAAAACAGCAACTCTGTGAGGTGGGCTGGGCTGGGAGAGAGGAACTGAGTCATCTAGCTGATTTTCATGCCTAAAGTGAGACTAGAACTCATGGTCACCTGGTTTCTAGCCTGGTGCCTTAACCACTAGATGAAACTGATTCTTTGCATTGTTTGTTTCAGTAATCCTTATTTAGCCTTATCAAGAGTACCTGGAACTGAAATGCCAGTATAGATTAGAACATCATCCAACGAATAGTTAGCATCATATTATAAGTACATAATTTAATAAGTGTTGAGAGATAGCCTTGAGCAGATTGTCCATAATCTCAGACTGCATAGATGAAAAGATAATCATGAAAGCAGACAACAGCATGATTGATATATCATTGAGACATATTACAACCAAGAAATTGAATGGTTGGATGGAACAAGGGAAAGAAAGCAGAAAGTTATTTCCCATCATTTTATGAAAGCAAACTTCAAATTACAATTGAAATAGAAACTCGGGATTGCCAGAATTTCTATGGAAATCAAACCAAATAGAACTCTGAAGCATAAAAACATCACTTTTGAACATTATTTTTTTAAAGCTCCAGTTAGGACAGGGTTTCTTTGTTTTGCTTGTGGGATTTACAACCCTCTTTCCCCTAAGATCCTAAAATATAGTTGGGAGAAGAACTGCATATGATTCTTGAACAACCAAAATAAGTCTTTCTAAGACTGTTCATCATATGGCCTTTTTTGTGCATGTTCAGTTGGTAGACTGAAGTATTTTATACAATCTAAGACTGCCAAAGGAACCTCAACATCAATATGTTCCTTACCATAAGACAGCAGCAGGGACATCTGCAAGGGAGTCAAAAAAAAGTCAAGAGGTAGTTGAAACAGTGTAAGCAATGCCCTATTCTTTTTGCATATGCATTGGGTGGCCATGGCCACCATTGGGCTCGACTTGGTAGAAACCAAAATGGGGCAGAGAAAAATGGGCATACCTGTCCTTTTCAATATTTGGCTGCTCTCAGCTTTAAGAAAGAATATCTTGAAGCATCGCTTCTGTTAGCATTGTTAGCATTCGCCAGAAAGGCTTGTTAACTTGGTAAATGTTTCTGCCAAACTCCCCTGTATAAATATCCTTTTCTCTATTGTCATTCTTTCAGTCAATATTCACTTTTTTCAGTACTAAAACTTTATTAGTATGGAAACAGAAGAACTGTTGAGAGCAATACTTGGTTCCTTAATATACAATATATAAAAGTACATCTGCCAAACAGATTTTAGCAGGAAATGATAGAATGCTGAAGTTGTGTAATTGGGGTTTTATGCCTAATTGTGGAATTGCATCTATTGAATTATTCTCATACGTTACTTAGACTAAAGATTTGTATTTAACAAGTAATCCTTATTAGATACAGATATAAACCCCTTATGTCTCTTTAAAAAAATCGTGGCACAACTGCAACTGAGGTGACTCCTGGGGACTGAACAAGGAAATGAATCCATGGAGAGAGATGCAAAGAAGGGGAAATTGTTAAAGCGCCAGCAACAAACATTTCCTTGCTGTGAGAGTATTTCTGCTTCAAGCCACATTTATTTTTTATAGTTAGGGAGGTATAGAATGAAGCAGCATATAAAATAGAATTTCTATAACTCAAGATACTAAGTCCAGATGAATTATAAACTTCATAGGGCAGAGCACAAATAAACCAGAAATTGGCACCAGAATTACAAAGTCAGAATTAAAATAACAAATTGTACCTTTATGTTAATTCCCAAATATGCTAAATGAGTTCCATGTCCTCCAAAGGTTTTGTGTCATTACCCTGTACTAGCTTTATCTCATGTGGCATATGAAGTATTACATTGCTCTATGAATAATGCTCCAGGGCTTTAATTGCTGAAATAAAACAAACCCATTTGTGTGATACAAAATGTTTCTTTCTCTCCCCTCTCCTTGTACAATTGTTATGCTTTCAGGTTGGACTGAAATCTGTAATAGAGCAATTCCCAGGCCAGCTTGATTTTGTTCTTATTGATGGTGGCTATGTCCTCAGCCATGGACATAAGCAGTTGATGTGTCTTGCCAGATCAGTTCTCAGTAAAGCTAAGATTCTTCTTCTTGATGAACCAAGTGCTCATCTTGATCCAATGTAAGTACCACAAAAATACTCTACAGGTGGGTCCTTGACTTACAACATTTCGCTAAGTGAGCATTCAAAGTTACAACGGCACTGAAAAAGTGACTTATGACCATTTTTCACACTTATGTCCATTGCAGTGTCTCCATGGCCACATAATTTACATTTGGATGCTTGACAATGGACATTTATGACAGCTGCAGTGTTAGTCATGTGATCCCCTTTTGTGACTTTCTGACAAGCAAAGTCAATGGGGAAGCCACATTCACTTAACAACTGTGTTACTAATTTAGCTACCGTGATTCTCTTAACAAATGTGGCAACAAAAGTTATAAAGTGAGGCAAAACTCACTTAACAAATTTTTAACTTAGCAACATAAATTATGGGCTCCATTGTGGTTGTAATTTGAGGATTACCTATATTTGTATATATTGGCTATTAGTGAAGTGGTTCTGATTTTCCAGCATTCAGAATTTTACACTACAAAAGTACATACTGGATTTATTTTAAAAAGTGTATGATATTTATAGTTCAATGTAAAAATGGCTTTCAACAGTTTGGATACCATCTTGCAATTCCTTCTTCTAGCACTTTTCAAAAGTTTTATTTTCTTTTAAAACAAACATTTCATCATTCCTCAATCAGTGAGACATTGGAGTACAATTTTTTTGTGTGTCAAAATAGTTCTAGTTTACCACCAAATTCTTGTCTAGCCTAATGTATACCCCTCCCTCCCTCCACCCTCCCCCCAACCCCCCTCCTCCTTCCCCCCCCCGACTTCCCAGAACCCGTACACGGTATGGATTTTTAACAAACACAGTCTAAAATCTATTGAGAAAAAAGAAATAAAGAAATTAATAACATCTCTACATTGATCTTAGCTTCTTCTTGCTGAGCTAACTTTAAACAATTTAAATCATTTCTGATCTTAAGCATAGGCTAACTGGAATTTCTTGGTCCCGTATTTATTTTGTATATAGTCAATCCATTTTTTCCAGTCTCTCATTTGAGTGATCTTTAAGATATGCCGATATTTTAGCCATCTCGGCTAAGTTTGTAACTTTCAATGTCCATTCTTGAATTGTAGGCAAGTCTTTCTTCTTCCAGTATTGCACCACCAACAGTCTTGCTGCCGTTATTAGGTGCAGAATCAAGTTAGTCTCTACCACTGTAAAGTCAATACTTATACCTAGTAAAAATAACTGAGGAGTAAACTTTATCCTTCTTTTAAAGATATTTTGCATAATCCACCATATTTTTATCCAAAATGCCTTAACCTTTCGGCAGGTCCACCATATATGAAAATATGTAGCATCGAAAGAGCCACATCTCCAACATTTAGGCTGTAAATTCGGATACATAGAAGCCAGCTTTTTAGGATCTAAATGCCATCTATAGAATATCTTATAAAAATTTTCTCTCAGGTTTTGAGCTTGTGTAAATTTCACATTTCTTATCCAGATTCTTTCCCATGTATCCAGCATTATTGGTTCTTCAATGTTTTGAGCCCACTTTATCATACAATCTTTAACTAATTCTGTTTCCGAATCCATCTGTATTAATACATTATATATCCTCTTTATATGCATTAAGCTTTGATCTCTTATTTGTTTAAACAGATTATCCTCAACTTGAATAAAACCAATTTTTTGATCTATTTTCCACCTAGCCTGTAATTGCCCTTACTGGAACCATGTTTGAACTACCTTCTCCTCTTTTAATACCTCTAAAGATTTTAGTTGTAGTACCCCCCTTTCCAAGATAAGAAGCTGTCTGTAGGTAATTCTATCCTGTTTTTGTGCTATATTCATATTTTCAATTGCATGTCTAGGAATTGCTCACATGGGTATCTTGTCATTTAATTTGTATTGGTATTTTTCCAGACCCGCAGTAAAGCATTTCTTAAAATATGACTTTTAAAATTCTTGTCCAATTTTTTGTTGAATAACAGGTAAGCATGCCAACCATATATCAGATCGTGTCCCTCAATATTCAATATTCTATCATTAGTTAAATGAGTCCAATCACTAATTACAGTTAGCGCCACTGCATCATAATATAGTTTTAAGTTAGGTAGTTTCAAGCCTCCTCTCTCGCGTACATCTTGCATTATTTTCATTTTTACCCTCGGCTTCTTTCCTGCCCATACAAATTTGTTGATACCCTTCTGCCATTCTAAAAGATTCACATCTTTTTAAAGTATAGGTAACATTTGGAAGAGAAATAAAAATTTTGGTAAGATGTTCATTTTCACTGCCGCTATCCTACCCAACAAAGATAAGTGCAATTTCTCCCATTTTTTCATCTCTGTCTGTATACTATGCCAAAGTGGTTCATAATTATGCTTATATAGTTTCCCATTTGAAGTTAAGATATTAACTCCAAGATATTTGACTTTTTTAACTACCTCACATCCTAGCATCACTCCTAGTTCTTCCTTTTGTTTAGTATTCATATTTATAGCTAATATTTTTGTTTTTCCTAAATTTATTTTAAAACCAGACACTTGATTAATCGTATTCATTAAAACCATACTGGATTCCTGCGGTTGTTCCAATATTATGACCAAATCATCCGCAAAAGCGCGCACTCTGTATTCTTGCTGCCTAATCTTGATTCCTTTTAGACCATCCAAGCCCCGTATTTTATTCAACAATACTTCCAAAGTTATAATAAACAATAATGAGGACAAAGGACAGCCCTGTCTTGTACCTTTTCCAATTTGAAAAGAGTCTGTTAAACTTCCATTGACTATGATTTGTGCTGTTTGCTGTTGGTATATTGCTTTAATTGACTGTAAAAAATTATCTCCTATCTGCATTTTTTGCAATATCTTCAACAGAAATTGCCAGTTAACTCGATCAAAGGCCTTCTCAGCATCCAAAAATATGAACGCAGCAGGGATTTGGTTGTTCTTTCCCAAATATTCTAATGCATTAATAATTAATCTGACATTACTTTTCATCTGTCTCCCCTGTATAAAACCTGTTTGGTCGGTGTGTATCAATTGTTGAATAACCAGCATTAACCTATTTGCTAGTATTTTAGTAAAAATTTTATAATCTACATTAAGTAATGAGATAGGTCTATAATTTTTTGGTTGGATCTTCTTTGGGTATCAAAGATATAAATGCTATCTTCCAAGATGGAGGCCCTTTACCTTCCGTTTGAATCTTATTAAATAATTCTCTAAGAGGTTCTACCATTTCTAACTGTAAATTTTTATAGTAAACCGCTGTCAAACCATCTGTACCTGGTGCTTTCCCTAACTTTAATTGCTTAATTACCTGCAAAATTTCCCCCGAGGTTATTGGTTGATTCAATTTTTGCCTGTGCTCTTCTCTAACTGAGGGTATTTTCTCTTTATCTAAATATTTGTCTATATCTAAACCATTAATTTTATCCCCTTTATACAATTCTGTAAAAAATTCCCGAAATGCCTTTTGAATCTCTTCCTGTTGAAACACCTCCTTCCCTCTGTAAATCAGTTTAGATATATTTCGAGTTTTCCTTTTCTTCCTAGTCTGATAAGCTAACCATCTGCCAGGTTTGTTTGCATTACAAAAAGTATTGTGTTTTGCATATAATAAATTAGTGGCTACCTGGTCAGAGATCAACATGTCAAATTGAGATTTTAATATGGTGATAGCTTCCTTAACCTTTGTATCGCCTGGATTCATTGTTAACTCCAACTCTTTTCTCTTAATTTCCTCTTCCAATTCTGTTCGTTTTAGCCCTTGTTTATATCTATGTGTTTTATTTATATTCATCAGCACTCCTCTTATATACACTTTGCTTGGATCCCATATGAATTCCATATATGTACCCTTATTCATATTCAAAACAAAATATTCAGATAACAATTTTTTACAATCATTAATATACTTTTCATATCTAAATAAGTTTTCATTCAATCTCCAAGACCTTCTTGCCTGCACTACCCTTCCCAATTCCATCATTGAATACATAATGCTTAAATGATCTAGAGCAGTGGTCCCCAACCCCCGGTCCGCGGACCGGTGCCGGGCCGTGGAGTACCTGGCACCGGGCCGCGCAGCGGCCGGGGGCCATGATCGCTGCAGCGGCTGGGGGCCATGATCCCTGCTGCCTCTTCACCCACACGCGCAGCCTGAGATCAACCCCGGGACTCGAACCCGAGAGCCACCTCTCCGGTCCAAACCCCACTCCCACCCCGGCCGCCCGCCCGGCCGCCTTGGTAGCCCGTGGAGACGGAGCGCGTTCGGTTCGCCGCTACCTGGGGGCGCCGTCCCCATGACGTCACCGCGGAGTCCTCGCCTCCTTCCCTGGCGAGGCTTTCTCCCCGCCAGCCAATCAGAGGCCAGTCCCCGGGCAAGCGGGGACAAGTTTCTGGCCGGTCGAAGCAGAATCGGGAGATTGGAGGGGGGGGGAGAGAGAGAGAGAGCGAGAGAGCGAGCGCTGGGCGGGTGGCAGCGCGTTCCACAGCGGACTAGGCGCGCCGCGGGCTGCCAACCCCCCCCCCACACACACACGTACACACACTGCCTCTCTGGCAATTGGCTGCCCAGGAAGGGAGCGGGGAGCTTTCACAGATAGGAACGTGATGGGGTTTGTTTTCTTCCCCCACTCCTGAGCCCTTTTTTTTTTTTTTGC
Source organism: Thamnophis elegans (assembly GCF_009769535.1). Lineage (NCBI taxonomy): Eukaryota > Metazoa > Chordata > Lepidosauria > Squamata > Natricidae > Thamnophis > Thamnophis elegans. Next base: position 58,707,245 of record NC_045547.1, read on the forward strand.
TTGCCTTCTGGGGTCTCCGCCGTGGAGCAGCCGAGGTCAGATGGGGAGGCGGAGAGAGAGGGAGAGAGAGAGAGAGAGAGAGAGAGAGAGAGATGGGCGGGTGGCAGCTGTCTGTGAAACATCTTCCCCTCCCCACCTCCTGGGCAGCCAATTGCCAGAGAGGCACGGTGGGGGTGGTGGGGGTGGTGGGGGTGGTGGGGGTGGAAGGAAATAAAAAAAGAAGTTGCCCTTTCATTTTGCAATCTCTCTCTACGACCTTGTTTCATTCTCTTCCCTTTTGTTTCGTCCTCATTTCTCAATCTCAGCAACTTTAACACTTTTGGACTTCAACTCCCCAAATTGCCCAGCCAGCTAGAATAGATAGATAGATGGTGGATAGGTGATTGATAGATAGAGAGGGATGGATGGATGGATGGATAAATAGATAAATAGATAGATAGATGATAGATAGATAGAGGATATATACACATACACGCATACACACATACATACACAGAGAGAGACAGAGACAGAGACAGAGACAGACATGGATGGATAGATATCACAGAAGTGAGTACACCCCCTCACATTTTATCAATATTTAAGTATATCTTGCAGCAGTTTAGACATTAATGGCTGGGGGCCATGATCGCTGCAGAACAACGCCCCCCCCACCCCTGCGCGCGCTCAGCGGGCCACGGTAAAATTATCAAAGGCTGACTGGTCCGCGGCGATAAAAAGGTTGGGGACCACTGATCTAGAGCAGTGGTCTCCAACCTTGGCAACTTTAAGACTTGTGGACTTCAACTCCCAGAGTTCCTCAGCTAGCAAAGCTCTGGGAATTGAAGTCCACAGGTCTTAACGTTGCCAAGGTTGGAGATCACTGATCTAGAGAATAAATATAAAATATATGGCAACTCTCTGCAATGTTAATTATGCTGTTAGCATTACGCAAAACTGCATCTTAAATAAATAGATCAATGGAATGAAATTCACTATTATCTGAAAACAACCTACAGAGATTCAGTACCTGATCTTAATACTGCATTGTCATGATTTGGAATGAACGATTGGGTGGCACTAGACTGAAGTATTTGCCTAAAAGCATTATAACGGATGGGTGATGTTGTTGTGTAAATTTAGCAGACATATGCCATGGAAGAACAGTATTCATATTGACACCTGGGATTCATATGAAGTCTCCAAAAGAGCAGGACCTAAGTATGTGTTACATCCCAAAAAACATTTAAGGCCCAGGCAGTGAACAGCTTTTTTAAAAAAATCATAACTAAGGTACTTGTAAGTTACCTCTACCTTAAAAAGAAGTATTATATTTTGTGCTGTATTCATTTTTCACTTTTTGCTAGTTGAATTGGTCTCTTGCTATGAGCTTGGAAGAGTTTTGATTTATTGTGTACCATCAAGTTGGTGCCAATCTTAGTGATCATGCAGACTGTTTTCAAGATAATCTGTCTCCAATCTGATTCTTCAGATCTTCCAAAGTGCACCCATCACCATTCTAATCCCCTTTGCTGCTGGTAGCCACAGGATTATTATTGCAGCCTTAACATTTAGATGATAGGCAGAAGTTGAACAAGTATAAAAGTATTAAAGCTAAACTTCTATTTAGTTAGGCCCAGAAGTAATATTTGGTACTCTTCAAGCTTTAAAATAGTGTAATAATTTCCAACAATAAAGGTCAGTATGCAATCATTTTAGTCATTGTCTATCCACTGCAGGATGAAGGCCTCTTCTGCATGTTTCTAACGAATACTCTTCTGAACTTTCTTTTGCCAATTGGGCCCACAATTTTTGGTGATGTCATTGATCCATCTTGTTTTAGGTCTCTTTCATGGAAGCTTTTTATCAAGTGGGATCCATTCTATGAATGCCTTGGTCTACTGGCCATCAGTTCATTTTGCTATGTAACCAGCTCATTTCCATTTCAATTCTTTTACTCTCTTGATACCGTATACTTTTGTTTGTTCTCTAATCCATGTGCAGCTCTTTCTATCTTGCCTTGTAATGCTGAGCATGTATCTTTACATGGCTCTTTGTGTCATTTGTAGCTTTTGTATCAATTGTGATGTTAGTGTCCATGTTTCACTGGCATATGTTAGAGCAGGTAGCACACCCTGATTGAAAACTTTTCTCTTCAGACATAAGGGAGGTTGTTCCTGAAAATTATACTTAGCTTGCCTGATGCCTGCCAACTACATTTAACATGCCATTCAATTTCCTTTATGGTACCACCTTCCATTGAGCTCTGTTGACCAAGGTATATGAAGTGGTCTACTATGTCTTGTTCTTTTCCAGATATAATTTGTTCTTTCTTTGATGAATCTATTAAACATAACCCGAGTCTTTTTAAGGCTTATTTTTAACAAATAAACTTAAAACAAATAGTTCTCCTGCTTTGTGTAGCTCTTGTATGTGTCTTTGTAGTTCTTCTGGATCTTTTGAGAAAAGAACAACACCAGCTGCAAATCTTAAGCGATTTAAATAGGCCACTGATTTTTATTCCATCTTTTGCCCACTCTAGTTTGCAAAATACTTCTTCAAAGCAGACTGAGGAAAGGATAGGTGATATTGTATCGCCTTGTTATACACCTTCTTCTATGTTGATTTCCACTTTAAGATCATTAAGGCACATTTTCACCTTGCTGAACAACCTGGATGTGATCTATTGTGCTGTAGCTACTTCTGTACCCTGCCTGCTCCTTTGGCTGTGCATCACTTAATGTTCTCAATATTCTTTTTTATATTATCTTGGTGAAAACCTTGTAGATGCCTGAAAGAAGGCTTATTGTGCAATAGTTCTTTAAATCATCTTGGTTCCCTTTCTTGTGCATAAAAATCACTTCAGCATTTTCCTATGCATTGCGTATTTTTTTCGTCTCTGAGGCACCTCGAGTATAGTTTTGCTGGTATCTTGTGTAAACTGTGACTGCCAGCTTTCAGCATTTCAACCATAACAAAAACATTTTCTGAAGCTTTGCCATTTTTAATTGATTTTATGGCACTTGATTCTTCCTCCACTAGGATACCTGGCATTTCCTCTTTCGTGGGTGGGTGTTGTTACTTATGAACACTTTTGTTACTCTTGATCTTTGTATAGCTCTCAGTAGAATTTTCCAATTATTTCTAACACTTCCTGTCCTGTTCTTCACGTTTTAACTCAAAATGCTTATTTCTTGTATTTATAAACTTACATTTTCCTCTATTAATCCCTTTGGTTTTTTACAGTTATCTTTTTCACAAGCTTCATGTTAAACTGATGAGTTTCTTCTTGGATACATTTTCTTATGGTCTTGCAAAGTTCAACATATTCCACTTTATTAGTGAAACTTCCAGTATTCTTCATTGTGCACTGTTTTTTTTCATTAAATCAATAGTTTCATCAGAGATTTTTTACTGTACAAAGTATTTTTTGATTGGTACTGTAGAAGTAGAAAATTCAAGGCTATTTTTGACTATTTGTTCATTTTGGTCCATAATGTTAATCTCTTCCAAATCTTGCAATAGAGCAAAGCAATTTGATAGATTAATCTCGAAATCGCTGGTCTCTTCTAATAGCTTATCACTCTTTATTTTTGTTTTTTTGTTCTGTGACATCTTAATCATTTTCATATGCTGTTATTTTCACTTTAGCTCACACCATTCTACCACTTCCAACATTAAAACAATTGATGTCACTCAGTACAATTGCAGAATATGGTTTTATCACTTGACTTGATGTAGTCAATTTCACTTGTGTACCTAGATGGACTCTTCTAATTCCATTTTCTGCTAGCTTTTTTCTTGTACTTCATGATATAAAGTTTCTACCCTTCAGCAAAATCTACTAGTCTGTCACCTCTATTAACTCATTCACTACTTCCATATGGACCAGTCACTTTTTCCCCAGGTATTGTTCTTCCTATTCTTTCATTAAAGTCACCATTAGTATTGTAAAACTCTTTGATGTTATCATCACTGTAGCTTATTGTTAGCGCATAAGCTTGTATTGTTTGTCCAATTGAATGATACATTGGGCATATACTTTCAAATTGTACCACAGAGTTTTTAAGTTTTTGGTTGAGAAAACCAATTCCACCACATCGTCCATCTTTGGTACCTCTGATGCCTAGTTCTATCAAATTCAACTACATTTTTGCATTGTCATCATGTATCAGTTAATCCAATGATATCCCAATGTACATTGTTGAGTTCAGTCAGTCTGCAATATAATGCAATATATGTAATATAAAGGGCAATATGCAATATTCTCTTGTTATAAAAAACACTATAGATGTACAATAATGTAAGCTAATAAGTTAATTATAATTATTACAACTTTCCACTAAACTGTAGGAAATAGCTTGGTAATGATGTTTGATCTTTGATAATTGTTTGATCCTTGTAATTTTGTGACTATTGTTATAGTCCTTGTGATTGCTTTAGGCGAAAAAATAACTATTTAACCAATTGCCTGTTTTTTTTCTTTGTTGTAGCAAATACTAACTTTTTCTAACTTTCTTTGGCTAAGGCAAGAAATAAAATATATACAGAAACATAAAATAAGCACACACTTAATTTTGGTTTGTTTTGCTATGAAAGTTATCTTAGTAACTAGTTAGGCCTAACTTCATCTATTTGTATCATTATGATATTGCATCTGAACTTTATCCACCATAGAGTAATGTAATAAAAGTGGACAAACATTGTAAAAATGTCTGCTAAAAATCTTGGCTTCTGACCACATTTTTATATTGCCTTTGTTCACATATTAAAAAATGTTTCTCTTTCAGGACTTTCCAAGTCATTAAAAAGACGCTCAAGCAAGCATTTGCAAACTGTACAGTGATTTTATCAGAACATAGATTAGAAGCTCTGCTAGAATGCCAGCGATATTTGGTGAGTGGTGATTAAAAAAGTAAATCCTAAGAGATATAATAGAATTTACTGCACCCAATGCATTTTACCTCATTTTATTTTTACAGCTACCACTACCTCTCCCAGTATCAGAAACTACTATGTAGAGTCCCCACAATCTCTAAAGTGGCTTATTGTGTTTGTATAAATGCCAGTTTGAAAACCTCATTCTTCTTTGGATTCCAACTAATAGCAAGCAGGAAGACAACAACCCACAACTTGACACTCCCAGACTAGAATTTCCAGAATTGCTAGTCAGTGTGGATCCAATACATGTGAAAAATGCCTTGTGGCGAACGCTATTGAAGTAGCAAAGTTGTATCTCTAGGACAAATGGCTTGAGGCCTTACATTTTCTGTCTCAGAAGCACTCTGGGTCTATACATCCTGGGCTCAATTGTCCTATCTTGGTATAGCTGCTTAATAGAAGCCACTCTTCTAGGAACACATCTTTACTTGGCATCCTCCTTCCTAACCCAGGTGTGCAAAATAGGTAGGAATTATATAACCTATTTTTACTAGTCAGTAAAGAAAAGGAAGGCAAGTAAAAATAAAATGAATTTTATGTCTACCGCCTGGCTCATAACATGAGACATGTGACTAGAATCTTCTCTTGCTTGAGAAATAGATCAACCTTTCTACATCTAGACAGAATTAATTTACTTTCAGAAAAACAGAAATCAAAAAGAAAAATAAAACTCTTTTTTGAACTTTATGTACAGTACTCATTGTTAACGTTCCAACTGATGAACCCAATCAAAGCAAACACCTTTGAGATCTTCCAAAGTTTGAATGCAAAACTTTTTTGAGTGCATCATTTTGGCACTGACAAAACCAGCTCTAGCTAACCCACATAGTTGCAATATGGATCCTCCCCCAATGAAAGCAGGTCACATTGTCCAATTGAGTGTCATTATTTTGTTTTGAGAAAAATCTCTGGTCTTGGCAGATACCTGCTGATGTGTCCTCGGTTCTCACAGATCTTCTGCTTGAAGTCTGGAGCCTGCATTCCATCTCGCCTTTCCCTCCTCCCTAGTTCTTTGGCAAGTTGAAAGTGCTAATGTTTGCAAGTGCGCTTCAATCTTGATACTCATAGACAAACAGATAAATGGTAGGGGAGCTAACGATAGAGAGCTGTGAACGTTCCAGATAGCATTTCAACAGAAACTCCAATGGGATAATGCAGAAGGAAGAAAAAAAGCTCTGAGCTAACCATAGTCTTTTATTCAAGGCTAATAACCACTGAATTTCTGTAGAGAAAATATGCATCAGAAACAGTAGAAATCAGGGACATACATTCCAGAGTAAAAGTGATCTAACATAGTATTTCTAGATCAGATTTCTTACCCAATATTTAGAGATAAATATGTCTTGATAGTAAATGTTTTTCTGCTCCCTTCCCTGGAGTTTCCAGATTTTAATACATTACAACCTTTAATTAGAGACTCAGCAATCTAATGTAGTTCGTTTTGCTAGCTCCAATATATTGCTTCTCGCCTAGACACTTAAAAGGTAAAAGGTAGTTCTCTATAGAAGAGGAAGAACTGGGAAGGATTTCTTTCTCCTATGTGCCAAGCTAAGCATCCCTCCTCCCAGAGTGACCCGTTTCAGGCAGAGAGGTATACAGCATATTCGGAAAGTTGGCAGTTTTCATAACAGGCAACCAGCAATCTGGAGGACTGTGAAAGCAAGTTGGCATCATAACAATTGAACTAATTGAACTAATTAAAAAGTAAGTGTTATTGGTAAAATCAGCTTCCTCTTCCTCTTCTTCCATTCTTGCAGGGAGAAAGAAAGGGTGAAGGCAAAGCTGGCAAAACTCAAATACACACAAGTAGATTCCAGGCAAAATCTGAAGAAGAAACTGGAGAATATGACAGAATAACAATAGGAAACTAAGCAGTATTTTGTTTTCGGCTCCCTCTACAGTTCACTAGGCAAACTAAATAGTCATTCTTTCAAAACAATATTTTTAAACAACAATTTCTATGCATGCTAGGAATTGAAAATCTGGAACAAAAAGTGAAATAGCCCACAGTTTTGCTTGAATGCTACTGTTGCTGGCTTGAAACTGACGACCTTCAAAATGCTTTTGGCTTTTTTTTAAAGAAATCATAAAAAGAAACACCATGTTTTGTATTAAAGCACTAACTGTCCTGAACACAACCTTCCTTAAAAAAAAACCTTATAATTCAACTGCACAATTATGCTAGCAAGAACATGTTACCTATAAGTCAGAAACAGCACATATTGTTTCATAAACTTGTTTCATGCATACTTTTATTCACAGCAAAAACATTATAAATCAACTATGTTTGTGTGTTGAATGCTTTGATGTATACCTATTCCAAATGTTTATTTCTATTACTCCACTATTTTTCTTCGTTTATTGCACCCAAACACATAAAAGTATTTTTGGCAGAAAGGGAGAAGAATTTGTCTTCATTGCATAAGTTTTATTTAACAATGATACCAAGTTTGTCAGGGCCTTCAACAGTCTCCTCCAAATGAAGTTCTCAGCTACCCACCTGTCATGTGGCACAGTCACTCTTTGAAGGTGAGGTCAGCAGAAAAGCTTGCGGAAATTTTCTTCATGAGTAACAGTGAAAAAGCCTTCCTGACTGTATTTTCTTCCATTTCCTCTTCCCCTCCGCCCCTTTTCCCCTTCTCTTAAAGCAAGTTGGCACTAGCTGCAGTAAAACTGCATATTAATATGCAATGTTGTTATGTGCACAACCCATAATTTATGAGAGATTCAACATATGGTGGAAAAGGGAAACTAGTATGTGATGGAAGTGTAAGACCTTCTGAAGATTGAGTCTACTATAATAATATTATTTAGCTTATGGATAATGTAGATACCATGCTCAAATAAAATAAAATTGCAGGAGGAGGAGGAAGAGGAGGAAGAAGAAGAGGAGGAGGAGGAGGAAGACAATAGCAGGCTGAATGGAAAAAATGCTGTGTCTGGCTCTTGGAACTAATCTGAAGATAATTGTCAACAAAGTGATAGAAATATATTTTTAAAAACTCATTGATTTTAATGTTGCTTATTTCCTAGTTAGTTACAGAATTATTACAATTATAGTCCAAGATGCCTACTTATGGCAGTTATTAATTCATTCTGTGTAATATATAAATGTATATTTTCTAGAAATATGAAATAATATTCTTGCACAACGTGAAGAATGCAAAAACCACCAATATTTTGGTGATTATTGTCATTCTGTAACGTAGCAGTTGATTCCTGAAAATATCAATATATAATTAAATTTTATTTTCTCATTCTCATTTATTAGGTCATAGAAGAAAATAAAGTCAAGCAATATGAAACAATAGAGAAGCTTCTTGAAAAGAATCCTTTCGGTAAAGCAATCAGCTATTCCGATCGAGCCATGCTCGCCCCAATATATCCCAGGGACTCAAGCAAGCAAAGGTCAAGGCCTCAAATCAGTGCTTTGCCAGAGGAAACAGAGGAGGACATCCAAGAAACCCGGCTGTGAAGATGCCTCAAGATGTTGTTGCATACAGCTTCCTTGAATTGTTCTGAGAAAAAATATCAGAACAAATGGGAACAGAAAGAACAAGATTAAAAATGACGGAACAAGAACAGATTTAGGAATTTAAATTAATGAATGTGTGATCTGTTTGCATAAAATGCTTTACAATGCTAGGGTCAAATTAAGTATCAAGGACATATATGTCAGACTTGATCCCAAATAATTTTTTCATGAAATATCTTCTTTTTACAGACATGGGATGATCAGGATGATAATCAAGTTTTTAAAGTTCATAAATTGAATTTTTAAATATCACAGTACATATTTTTACAGTATGTGAATGTCATACAAAACAAGCATAGTTTGCACTTGTATTTTAATCTACAGTAAATCCATAAGCAAGTTTGATTCTAAAGGTCTGTTGTTGTTTTTATCAGAGAACAGACCAGGGACAAAGCATATATCTTTTGCAATCATTGCAAAAGGGGTCATTAACTGTATTTATTGCTGTGCAAATTATAGATATGTCAGCCAAAATGAACATTTATGTTCTGGATTAACATAAATACAGGAATTAGCAGCGCTTAGTTTTTGACAAAATTGGGCATTTAAATATTCAAAAGAACATAAATTTAATTAGGGATTTTAAAATTGTTTTTCCTATGTATGAAAAGGACATGGAAAAATGTGATTGAAAGGTATACAGTTTTTGTAATGCAAATACATGAAAGCTGAATAACTTTAAAAAACAAAGTTACATCCATTCATGTGATAGACATTATATTTAATTTTAAATATATTATCTGTTATAATAGCCAGGAAAATATGAATTTAAAAATAAGAAGATGCAATTAATGAATTGCATTTGTGTTGCTCTGTAATAATTCAACTTTGTTGGTATTTGGTCCATTCTGTTTGTCAGATTAATATCTTCCTATATGAGAGGAAAGACATCAAGTTGTGCTGTGTACCCTTTGCTAGACTGCTCCTGTAAGATACAGTAGCTGATGCTTCATAACCATTGTAAAAGAAAGGGTTAATTGCTAGTCTACTTCTCTATTGTGTATGGATCAGGAGCAATTAGCATTTATTGTTTTTATAGACAGCAAAATGAGTCTGGGCATTGTTTTCAGTTTTTAAAATTTAACATTGTTTTTAATTTTTAGAATGTGTAATTTTTTAGTGGAAAGAAAAAAATTACTTGACTTTTGTGATCTTTTATACCACACTATTTTATAGTTAACTGAAATTTCTCTAGCATATTTATTTCATAACTTTATTAAAAGTTACTGTGGCAGTCCTTTAATAAGAATGTTCTATATTTTAGAAATAAAATGTATTACAAATTGTATTGGAATTCAAAGGGCCATCACAATTGCTTTTATTTTACATTTTTATACGTTTAGAGAAAAATCTGTAATGAAAATCCTAGCTACTAACTGCTGCATTACACATTTTGCTTATTTTTGTCATCTTAATTGTTTTAATGTGCAGTATTGACATTGATCCTGATCAATGAAGTTGTGTAATGCAACACCTTGAGACCAATTTTTATTTTATTTTATTTCTACAGTGAGTTTAGCTGTAGTCTTGATTTGGTAGCCAGGGTTGAAATCAGATCAGCAGTGTCACAAGGCAGTTCTTGACCTATCCTGGTCCTATGCTGTAGATCTTTTTAAGCAATCGGTAGCATTTTATTTGGATCCAAAGGCCTACCAGCAATTACCACAATGACTTCAACATTGGTGTTTCTTTGCTGATCTGTTTTGTAAAGTTCTGGCCATCCTATTCTCTACAACCTGCAGCTTCTGAGGTAGATGCACACAGAGAGCATTGCAGTATCAAGTGGACATGATTGACTATTGCCATAGCATTCTATTCCAGAAACATCTATAACTGTTACACAGCCAGAGCTGCACAAAGATTCTCCTGAGCAAAGGTTTCCAAATGCTCCTTTAGAAGAACCTTAAAAATTCTAGAAAATAAGCAAAAAATTATGGCTTCAATGCTTAGCTTGTGGGCTTCCCAGAAACATCTGATCAGTCATTCTATTAAAAAGAAATTGGTCCCAATAAATATCTAAGCTGCCAGCTATTAAAGTATTTGAGTCCTACCCATTCAGTGTATGTTTTAAAGAGCTGGTTGGATAACAAGACTATAACAGAGACACAACCCTCCATGTTTTATTTGCTGTGAATATGCTTCTGGTGCATAGATAAATTGGCAGATCATATACACTGCAGATTTAAATGAAGACTGTAGAAAATGTAATTCTTTTTTACTGATCTCTGACTATATTATCAGTATAAAAATACTAGGTAGCACTTGCAACAGGCTTAAGCTTAACCATCTGCTGCTGTGGTTATAATCAGGTGGTATAAAAGACCACTATGCCAACATGGCACTTTAAAAAAAATGATTGAAATGATTCACTGACATTATTGCACAGCATATGTTAATAAATTGAAAGTATTGTTTATAACCTCTGCTATATGATCATAATAAAAATTAAATGAGGCACTGTTCAAGTGAACCATGCTAAATGAAAATTCCTAAATTGTCAGTCTACCAGCATCCAATATATGACCAAAACCTTTATTTAAAAAATCTCTATATTTTATATAATTTGCAGGGTAATAATGTTTTGTTTTCTTGTCACTAGATGGTGCCGAAGAGCTGACACATTTTTATTTGTTGTTCCAGATACTTCTTATTGCAAGTGTTTTGTATCTTGATTTTAGACAAACATGGTTACACAGTTTACTTGTATATGGAAAAGTACTTATCAATCACAATCTAATTATATATTTACTTCCACATCTATATTTTGCATCTTGGAGCGAAGGGAAAGGGACGCGACAAGCGGGTTTGCAACAGCAACCTTTATTGAGAACAGAGTGACTACGATTCAACGTGGCGTGGTTCGCGCCAAACATTTATACCCCCGGGTTTGAACGAGGAGCCAATGGGGCGTCGATTAGCTCGACCAATCGGGGCGAGGATTGAACCGGCTCCGCCCGGGAACCAATCAGAAGGGGAGTCCTTTATCCCCGCGCTTGTATTTCCCGCGCTAGTATTCAACACCCCTCCCCCCCTAGTCAAAGAGTTCCCTTAGGAAGGGCAAACATAGTCTTGTAAATAGGTGGGACGGCGACGTTCTCGTCCCGACCTTCGTAGCTCCCCGGCGGTTGTCGTCGGGGGGGGGGCGCCGGCGGAGGTGTGTCTGTGGCGGGGCGGTGAATCTGCGATGCGGCCTCGTGAGATGGCGCTGGCCCCCGGCCCCGTGCCCAATGTCCATTTGTCCGGGGTGGCGTCTCCGTGGCAACAGGAGTGTCCGACAGCGGCCCCGCGCAGTCTGGTTGGGGTGTAGGTTCAGAGTCTCGATAAGGGCTTCGAGGAAGGGAGTAGCCGGGTGAGGCGCGTCTGTCCGAAAGGTTCGTATCGGCTGGTCCCCCGTTCCCCGGGTGGAGGCGGTCCGTTGGGGGGGAGGTCATCGAGGGTGGCTCGTGCTGAGAGTGGGTGTCTGAGAGGCTCGGGCCGTCTGTTTCCGTGGGGAGGCGTCGCCTTAATTGGTCCACGTGGCGCCTCCATTGTGTTCCGTCGGCCAGACCGACCCTGAAGGAACAGGGGCCGGTCAGAGCTGTGATGGTTGCGGGAACCCACCGTGGATCCCCAGAAAAGGATCGGGCCCATACAGGATCCCCTAACTTAAACGCGTGGGAAGGGAGGGCCCCCAGGTTGCTCGGCAGATCCCCTGCGTAAAGTGGATGGAGCCTGTCTAGGGAGGTACGCAATCTCCTACCCATCAAGAGCTCCGCGGGACTTTTATTAGTCGTTGGGCAGGGTATGGAGTGCTGGCTCAAGAGGTAAGCTGCCACTCTTTCTTGCCAGTCGCCCTGGTCCATGCGGCCCAAGGCTTCTTTGGCTGAGCGAACTGCGCGCTCCGCCCGGCCGTTACTAGCTGGGTGGTAAGGGGCTGTGGCTGCGTGTCTGATTCCTTGTTCGGCCAGGAATTCTTGGAACGTGGTGGAGGTAAACTGGGGCCCATTATCTGAGACTATCACATCCGGTAACCCATGGGTGGCGAACATCTTACGAAGGGCCCTCACTGTACTCTCTGCTGTGGTGGAGGTCATGATTACCAGCTCCACCCACTTGGAGTAAGCATCGACTACTATCATGAAGTTTCGGCCGTGGAAGGGGCCGGCGAAGTCAATGTGTAAACGGGACCATGGGCCTCTAGGGATTTCCCACTCCCGGGGGGCGGCTGTGGGGGAATTCGGCCTAGAGTTTTGGCAGATCCTGCAGCGGCCTACGTAGTCTGCAATTTCTGAATCTAGCAAGGGCCACCACACATAGCTACGGGCTAAGGCTTTCATTCGCGCTATGCCTGGGTGGTTTTTGTGGAGTGCGGGCAGGATTCGTGCCCGCAGGGCTGTGGGGATCACTACCCTGTCCCCCCAGACAAGACAACCCCCGTGTAGGGCGAGTTCTGCTTGTCGTGCTTTAAATGGTCGGAATCCTTCCGCTACCTTTTCCGTGGGCCAACCCCTCAAGACCCATGAAGCTACTTGGGATAGGACGGGGTCGGCCTTTGTGCAAGCTGCGACGTCCGCGGCAGAGACGGGGAGGTCGGATTCGGCGATGGACAAAATAGAGAGAGCGGGCACGTGGGCTGTGTCCGTCTCTGGCAAGGGGCAACGGCTCAGGGCGTCTGCGTGCCCTAGCTGCTTACCCGGACGGTATAACAGCGTATACGAATACGCCGTTAGGAACTCCGTCCAGCGTGTCATGCGGGGAGACAAAAATGGGGGGGGTTGGCTTGTCGCCTGCCAGTAGCCCCAGGAGTGGCTTGTGATCCGTGACAAGGGTGAAATTCCTACCATAGAGGTAGTCATGGAACCGCTTAATGCCGGACACTGCAGCCAGGGCTTCTTTATCGATTTGGCTGTAGTTCCGCTCTGTGGAGGAGAGTGTCCGGGAATAGAAGGCTATGGGGGCCTCTGAGCCGTTCGGGAGGGCATGGCTCAGGACCGCCCCTATGCCATAGGGAGAGGCGTCGCAAGTCAGAACTAGGGGCATCCTGTCGCTATATTGAATTAGGACTGCCGACGAGGTCAAAATGTCTTTTATAGCCGCGAACGCGTGCGCTTCACGGCTACCCCATTGCCAGGCCGCTGACCGGTCAAGCAGTCGGTGTAGCGGCTCAGCTAGCGACGCCTTGTGGGGAATAAACGGGGCGTAGAAATTTAAAAGCCCCAGGAACGCCTGCAATTCCGCCCTAGAGGTGGGTGCAGGTGCGTTTTTGATGGCGGCAACTTTGGAAGGAGTGGGGTGGATGCCTTGGGCATCAATGAGGAAACCCAAGAATTCTACTTTGGGAACAGCAATTTCGCATTTGCTGCGCTTTAGTTTCAGTCCTGCCTCCCTAAAACGTGTGAGGACCTCCCGCAGTATTTTCAGGAGTTCCGAGTGGCTGGGGGCTGCGACCAGGACGTCGTCGAAGTAGGGAACGACGCCTGGGAGCCCGTGGAGCAACCGCTCCATGAGGCTCTGAAAAATCCCCGGGGCAACCGAAACGCCGAATTGGAGGCGGCGGCAACGGAAGGCCCCGCGGTGGGTGACGATGGTCTGGGCTGTAGCCGCATCGTCGTCTACGGGAAGCTGCTGGTAGGCCTGTGCCATATCTAGCTTGGCGAAAATGCGGCCTTGCCCTAAGGAGTGGAGTAGGTGTTGCACTACGGGGACCGGATATGGATTTGCCTGCAGGGCCAAATTGATGGTCGACTTATAGTCGGCACATATTCTCACCGATCCGTCGGGTTTGACCGGGAGGACTATGGGGGTTTCCCAACGGGCGTGATCTACGGGCTCGATTACCCCCTGCTCTATAAGCTTATCAAGTTCAGCGTCTACCTTTGCTCTCAATGCGAAGGGGACCCTGCGTGCCTTCAGCCTAATGGGAGCGACCTGGGGATCGAGGCAGAGGGAAATGGGGGTGCCCTTATAACAGCCCAATTTCCCATCGAACACATCTGCGAACTCATCTAGAACGCTATCTACGGTGAGGGGAACTACCCTGTGCACCCCCTCTATGGTGAGGCCCAAGGCGGGAAACCAATCCAACCCAAGGAGAGCGGGCAGATCGTTCCTGACGATTAGAACTGGGAGTTTCCCCTTAAAGTCTCCGTATTCCACTCGGATGTGGAATATTCCTGCCGTGGGAATCCCCTTTCCCTGGTAGTCTAGGAGGGAGACCCCGACGGGGCGCAATTTGCTCTGGGGAACCCCGGGACAAAGGCGGGAAAACAGGGCCCAAGATAGGAGAGAACGGGAAGACCCGGAGTCCACCTCCATTCGACAAAGCTGACCTTCGAGACGGACGGCGGTGCTGATTTTGCGATCGCCGGCGGGAACGTGGGAAGCCTGGTAGACCACGCAGTCGGCGCTGGAGGGCTGGTAGGTTGAGTGGCAGTCCTCAGCTCGCCTCGCAGGACGTGGCTGTTGGCGGCGTTGCGGTGCCTGGCGCTGGTCGCTGGGCTGCATGAACGATGGGGCTGGCACGAGAGCCCGGCAGACCCTGGCGAGGTGTCCTTCTCCTCGGCAGCGGCGGCAGACGGCAGAACGGAACGGGCAGGATGTGCGGCTGTGGCGGCCGCCGCATCCGCGGCAAGGTGCGTTTGAGGCTGGCTGAGCTGGCGTCGGTGGTTGCTGGTGTGGCCTCCGCTTCGGCTGCGTCCTCATTTGTCCGACGGTTTCCTCCTCCTCGTCTTCAGCAGGAGAGAGGTCGTCGACGAGGTTCGTCTGGGTGGAAGGCCCCGCGGCGGTTTGCGCGGGGGTTTTCAGCTGGAGGCGTTCGATGTCGGCCGTGGATTGTTCGGAGAGCTCCGCTGCTCGCGCGGTCTCCACGGCTTGCACCAAGGTGATTTTGTGATTTCGGAGCATTCGGCTGCGCAAATGCGCGTCGCGGACCCCGCATACAAACTGCTCTACGAGGTTCTCCTCCAGGTCTGCAAAATCGCACTGGGCGGCCACGGTGCGCAAAGCCTCTAGAAACTGGCTGATGGATTCGTTGGGCTTCTGCACTCGGCGGCGGAAGGTGAAGCGGCGTGCGATCAGAGAGGGTGAGGGAGCGTAGTGGTTCCTCAGCCTGGACATCAGCTCGTCCCACCCGAGTTTGTAGGCTGGCCTCGGGGCGGCCAGGGCTCTCGCAGAGGCGAACATGGAAGGCTCACAGCAAGACAAGAAGAAACTGCATTTCTCCTCGTCGGTCTGTGCCTGGTTCCTCGATGCGATTAAGTAGCACTCGAAACGCTCCATGAAGCCGTCCCATGATTCTCCGGCGGATCCGAATGGCGCGAAAGGAGGAAGCGCTGATGCCATCGTGGTGTGGAGCCAGAGAGGGGGGAGGAAGAGGGCGGAGAAAATTTTGCGTTCGCTGCCGGAGTTCTCAGCCTGAGATAACGTTCGTGCTGATTCAGACGCGGTGGCAGCTGGCTTGTTCTACTCCGTGGTCGCGGGAATCGGGATCCCACCTTCGTCGCCAGTTTTGCATCTTGGAGCGAAGGGAAAGGGACGCGACAAGCGGGTTTGCAACAGCAACCTTTATTGAGAACAGAGTGACTACGATTCAACGTGGCGTGGTTCGCGCCAAACATTTATACCCCCGGGTTTGAACGAGGAGCCAATGGGGCGTCGATTAGCTCGACCAATCGGGGCGAGGATTGAACCGGCTCCGCCCGGGAACCAATCAGAAGGGGAGTCCTTTATCCCCGCGCTTGTATTTCCCGCGCTAGTATTCAACACTATAAGATCTAAGTTTCAAAGATTCTGGGTGACCATTAGAATTAGTTTTCTGTATCTGTCTTTGTGGCCCAGATGTGGTAGCTCTCTTAACACCTGTGCATTTCATTTGGTAAAAAGAAGCTTGCAGCACAAAAGCTTATTAAAGATTAGGCCTACAAAATTGTTTCATTTTTTCATAATATACAATCTAAATATTGTATGATTTATGTTTATTTGCAGTTTCCTATAACCAAAGAGTAAGAAGATACCCTAATATGCTTTTGCAAAATGTGGAAATCTTACTATTTATTATGCCTACACTACAGTACTGAAAAGAAAGACTTCAGATGTGAAGCATGTGCTGTTCTGATGCCATCGAACTATTGGCTGCAGCTGCTAGGAAATGTGGTTCAGAAAATCTGGTGCATCATCAGGGGATGCAAGTTCTGATACAGAAAGCAGCTGTCAGAGAAATTTTGGTTACTAAGAATCCATACTGGTCACTGCAACAGCGGCAGTTGGACGAATCATGTAACCAAGGAGAAGGTAAAAGAAGTTGTCTGAGGTAAAAGGACACAAAGCAGTCCCAGCCTGAAGTCAGCAGCATGCAGAACAAATCCCAAGTGTGTTTTCAGAAGGATAATTACATCCTAAAGGCCAGCTTAAGTAATCTATCTAAACCCTGTCTTTTTCTGGCACGGAATATTCAGGCTCTGATAAAATGCTAGGTAACGTTGCCAGCAAATGTAATAAGGCACCAAAGGATCTCCTGTTGTCTTCTTTCAATGCCTTGGCTTGCTTTGCCAAAATGCATCTCCTGAGCATTCATTGCACTAAGACACGTTCTAGAATTAATTCACAACTGGAGCACACACTGCTGTGTCAGGTTTTTTACTGTGCATCTTTACCCACAGGAAAATGTGCACCCACTGGAAAAAGCTCCGTTAAAAAAAATATATTAATCTTATCAGGTATTACAAATTACAAGGTTGTATAACCACAGGATTTTATTCAAATTTTGGAAAGAAATAATTTCTTCATTCATGGAACCAAAGGAAAGGAACCAAACTCTGCATCTGTTCAGCCAGAAAAATGATAAAGATATTGCTTAATATGAAGCAATACACTATAAGAACAAAAAGAGAAAAATTCAAACGTAATACTCGTCTTTGTTGGAAGAACTATCTGGTTAAGTTTCAAGCCAGGAGAAAGGCACTGGAGACATAATGGAGACTGGAGGCTGATTGGAAAGAGGGCCCATTTATTTATGAAGCAGAAGCACATGGGTGGTTCTGGGTATCTGAACCCATGGAGTTGAGAGAGGGTGGCTTTTATACCTTCTCTTGGGCTTTGCATTTGAACTTCCTGTTCCTGTGCAAGGCCATGTATTCTATTGGCTGTTGTCAGACTCCCATGGGGCCATGTGGGGCCATGTTTGTCTTGCGCTCCCAGGTTGGTTGAAGCTTGGAGGGTGATGATGTAATGAAGGGCCTTCTGTACTAAAAGGGTGTTGGGCAATTCCTATTGTGTCTTAATGGCTTTGTCCTGGTTTGGATCTTGAGTGAGGGCTTATCCCATCTCCCTGAGGCTGACCGTCTTTTGTCTTGTAGATAGGGTGGCCCAGTCTTTCTAATGGGGACCAAATATCTGCTGGGGGCAGGCAGCTAGGGCTGAGTTTCTGTCTCCCTTAAGATTTCTATTTATCTTTTAAGAGAAATATTATATTAAGAAATATAATATTCTGTCTTTTTAAATATTTCTCAAAGTACTTCTTTCTTCTACGAGGGATGACTTTCCTCATCTTCATAAAACAGAAGGTTATAGGAAATGATAAATTCAATATGATGATTGATAAAACGCAAAAAAAACACCAAATTATACAGTGCTGATATAATATCCTATTTAAGCTATTGGTAGTCCTCATTTAGCAACCTTGATTGGGACCGGCAACTCAATCATTAAGTGAAGTGGTCATTAAGTGAAATTGCTAATGATGTTACTTCAGCTGTCTTTTGTTTTTCTTTTCTGCAAAGATGGTAAAGGTAAGGAGTGGTGGTAAAGTTACTTTTTCATCACCTTTAATTGGGAATGGTCACTAAAACAAGGCAGTCACTAAACAAAGACTGACTACTTGCGTTCAGTTTAAAACATAAGGTAGCACCTAGAGATTGAGATGGAGCAAAGAGAGAAATGTTTTTGAAAAAGGTTGCTATAAAGACAGTGTAAGCAAATGGTAAGAGATTTTCATAGCGGAATTGCTCTGAAGCATACTGTATGTGTGGAGGTGTTCACAAAGTATAGTAAATAAAATTCACTAAATAAAATAAAATTCACTAAAAAATTAGGCAAAGCTTCAATCATATACTTATGGCTGCCATTTTCACTTTTATAACCATATTCTGCAGATACCCGTGCAAAAAATAGCTATTCTTGTGACGTGAGTGTGACAGAAATATATGCAGAAATTGGGAAATGGGGAAAAAGACAGAGAAGAAACCTAAACTATGACTAAACTTTGTTATTTTTTGGCAATACCACCAATTCCAGCAGTAAAACAAATGCACAATGTTGAATTCTGCTCTGTGAAAAATAATCCCAAATGCACAACAAGACATGGGAAATACTTTTCTTTCAAGGATGAAAAATTTATTACAAATTTTAAGAAAGCAAAAACTAAGAGAAATGAAGAGGATATAATTAAATTAGAATAGCAATTCTAAGCCATATCTATCTGCTTTCTGATGAAGGATGCCTACCATTGATCACAAAGCTTTGTACAGCTCTACTATTTTGGCAAGAAGGGTGCAGGTCTGCAGGAGGAATATGGCAGACTTCATGTATGTTGGTTTGGTTTAGGTTTGGTTTATTGGATTTATATGCCGCCCTTCTCCCAAGGACTCAGGGCGGCATATAACATTAAAAGAAACACACAATACAGAAGCTAAAAAATTAAATAGAATATCCCAAACAAACCCAATTAGAATTAACAATAACAATTTTTTTAAAAAATCAAATTAAAATTAACAATGATCAATAATTTATTTTGTTTTGTTCAGGCCAGGCTGGCTTGCTGGAAAAGCCAACTTTTTAGGGCACGTCGGAAGGACCAGAGGTTGGGGATTATATGAAGCTCCGGGGGCAGCTGATTCCAGTGGGAAGGCACTCCCACAGAGAAGGCTCTCCCCCTGGGGGTCGCTAGCCGACACTGTCTGGCCGATGGCACCCTGAGGAGGCCAACTTTGTGGGATCGCACTGGACGGTGAAAGGCTACCAGTGGCAGTAGGTGGTCTCGCAAGTATCCTGGGCCTACGCCATGGAGCGCTTTAAAGGTCACAATTAGTACCTTGAATCGCACCCAGAGGACAACTGGCAACCAGTGCAGGCCGCTTAAAAGGAGTACAACATGGGAGAACCTAGGTGCCCCCATGATAACCCACGCAGCCACATTCTGGACCAGTTGAAGCCTCCGGGTGCTCTTCAAGGGCAGCCCCATGTAGAGAGCGTTACAGTAGTCCAAGCAAGAAAGGACAAGGGCATGAGTGACTGTGCACAGAGCATCCTGATCCAGGAAGGGGCGCAACTGACGTACCAGGCAAACCCGGTAAAAGGCCCCCCTGGTCACGGCTGTCAGGTGTTCTTCTAAACTAAGCCACATATCCAGGAGGATGCCCAGATTGTGGGCCCTCTCTGAGGGGGCTAAAATTTCTCCCCCATCATCAAAGATGGAACAAGATGCACAAATTGGGATGACAGAAACCACAGCCACTCAGTCTTGGAGGGATTGAGCTTGAGCCTGTTCCACCCCATCCAGATCTGCAGAGCCTGCAGGCATCAGGACATCACATCGAGGGCATCGTTTGGGTGGTTTGGGGTAGAGATGAAAAGTTGGGTATCATCAGCATATTGATGATACCG
The DNA here is from genome assembly GCF_009769535.1 of Thamnophis elegans. Classification (NCBI taxonomy): domain Eukaryota; kingdom Metazoa; phylum Chordata; class Lepidosauria; order Squamata; family Natricidae; genus Thamnophis; species Thamnophis elegans. The sequence goes on from NC_045547.1 coordinate 58,727,337, forward strand.
TACCCCAAAACCACGGGTGATCTCACCCAGTGGTTTCATATATATGTTGAAGAGGAGGGGTGAGAGAACCGACCCCTGGGGCACCCCATAAGTGATGTACCTCGGGGTTGATCCCTGCCCTCCAGTCAACACAAATGTGACTGATCCAACAGGTAGGAGGAGAACCACCGTAAAACGGTGCCCCCCACTCCCAACCCCTCGAGTCATCGCAGTAGGATACCATGGTCGATGGTATCAAAAGCCACTGAGAGGTCTAATAGGATCAGGACAGAGGAGCAGCCCCTGTCCTGGGCCCGCCAGAGATCATCGACCAACACGACTAGTGCTGTCTCCATGCTGTATCTGGACCTGAAACCCAACTGAAACGGATCCAGGTAGACAGCTTCATCCAGGTACTGGGGTAGCTGACGTGCTACCATACTCTCGACAACCTTCACTACAAAGCGAAGGTTGGAGACCGGACAATAGTTGGCTAAAGAAGCTGGGTCCAGGGAAGGCTTCTTAAGGAGGGGCCTCACCACCGCCTCCTTCAAGGCGGTGGGAAAGAACCTCTCTCTCAACGAAGTCCTGGTAATTGCCTGGAGCCAGCCTCATGTCACCTCCCGGGAAGCCGAAACTAACCAAGAGGGACACAGGTCCAGCACACAAATGGCAGCACTGAGTCTCCCCATGATCCTGTCCATGCCCTTGGGGGTCACAGGGTCAAACTCATCCCAGATGGTCTCCACAAGATTCATCCCTGTCAACTCGCCTGAATCTACCCAGTCAGAGTCCAAGCCTGGTCCAGATCTGAGTGATTTTATCCTGCAGATACTGAACAAATTCTTCAGTCCTACTCTGCAAGGGGTCTTTCCCAGTTCCTTGGTTAAGTAAGGAGTGGGTCACCCTAAACAGGGCGGCTGGGCAGTTATCTGCGGATTCGATAAGAGTGGAAAAATGTTGCTGTTTTGCCGCTTTTACCGCCACTAAGTAGGATTTAATATGAATTCTTACTAGTGTTTGGTCAGATTCAGACTGGCTGACCCTCCAACCACTCTCTAGGCGTCTTTTCCGGCCTTTCATCTCCCGAAGCTCCTTGGTAAACCAAGGAGCTACCCGGGATTGACACCGGGTCAGAGGCCGCAAAGACACAGCACAATCCAAAGCCCCAGTGGCCACCCTATCCCAGGCTTCCACTAGGGCTTCGGTCAAGTTGTGAGCAAGAGATTCAGGAAAAGTCCCAAACTCCATCAGGAACCTTTCAGGGTCTATCAGGTGCCTGGGGCGGAACCATCTAGTTGGTTCCGCCTCCCTGCAGTGAGGGTAGCAGTATGGAAGTCAAGCCTGATGAGGAAATGATCCGACCATGACAAGGGTTGGATAGAAATATCCCCTAAATCTAGATCATTCATCCACTCCCCAGAGACAAAAATCAGGTCAAGCGTGTATCCCCCATTATGGGTGGGGTCTTGAATTAACTGAGTTTCCATGAACAGGGCAGAGGGACAGCATAATGTAAGCCAACTCTGGAAACACTCTAAACTCCTTCAAATAGTGATGCTCATTTCTACATATTTGGGGAAAGAATTGCCTGGCATCAGTGGTGGATTAAGGCTCATTGATGCCCTACACACTGACAAAACTTGGTACCCCTCCTTTTGTACAAATCTTCATTGGTTTTTCTTCTTTCTCACCTTTGTGGTGTCCCCCTGCCCTCTTGGGCCTTGTGCCCTAAGCATGTGCTTAGTCTACTTAATGGTTAATACACCAGTGTGTGGCATCTTTTAAAAATCAAATACACCACTTGATATCAAACTGAGAAAAACATTAGTCAATTAGTCTCTTGTATTCTCAGGAATTTGAACTGCAGGAGTGTAGAGATTTCTGAACAACAGTCAATTTGGGACCAGATATATAATGTGCTGATCCTGTTCACAGCAATGATTTATTTTGAGAACACAGTGGGCATTCAAACATTTGAGCTTCACATTCTGACAGAGCTTGCATGAGAGGCAAGCTAATTTTAAAAACACTGAGCCTAGGATGAAGACCATATCAAGACTACAGTCAGGGAGATAAACAACGGATGCCTTCCAGATGTTTTACCATTCCCATCTCTCCCAGATGCAGAGACCAATTGCATAGGATTGTGGAAAATGTTAAATTACCTGAAGCATCCTTTCTATTACCTGCGATTTGGTTCAGACCTCTGACATCTTTCTGACAATATTGAATCTGTGTTTCTTCATTTAGATAACTTTCTAGATGTTAACAGAAGAACTTTATCTTGGAATTGCGACAGCCTGAATACTTTTAAACTGTATTTAAAAGGGGCTGTTGACAGATAGCAGCAATTTAATGGCTAAGTCACCCTAAGTCAATAATAGTGCAGAGTAGCAGGAGTTACCAAAAAATAACTTGTTAGTTTCAATCATCGATATGATGAACTTACTCAAGAAAATGACTAGATTGAATTCCAGGCTGGTGCTCTTCTTTTTTACAGGAATTTAAATGAGAAGTGGATGCATTAGGACTAATAACTAAGCTATTAAAATCTTGGCTATTTGGCATCAGCCATTTCCATTTCATTCATGTAAGTCAGGTTTAACTAATTTTTCATTTTGTCTACTATCTACTATTTATTATCCCAAAGGTGCTTTTTCGAGAGGTAACTGGACGTTTTTCTTTGACGACATTTCACTTCTCATCCAACAAGCTTCTTCAGCTCTGACTGGATGGTGGGGAATGGAAGCATTTATACTCCTTGCATGTCATTTGCATTCTTTGACCATGACCTGGCTGACAGAGAATCTCCATAGACACTTTCATGCTTATTGTTTTTGCTTAAGGAACCTATTAAATGGCTTTAATTCTTCAAAATTCATATTGTATGAACTACCCAAAGGCAACTTTCAACATACCTAGCCCAATCGTATTAAACAAATTTTTGTTTATTAGAAATTATCTTACATGCATAACGCTGAAACACCAAGGTGTATAAAAGTATAGTGGGAAAATACCTATGGAACACTTCAAGCACATGTGGATTTCAGAATCTTGTCCATGTGGTTGACAAAATTGTTTAAGAATTTTATCCAAAGCAATGGATCAGTACTAGGGGGAGAACAAATTCATTCAGTATTGTAGCAGTATTGCTATATTTCTATCTTCTTAATGTGAGGATTATAGAATTATCCCCCTTTTTCTCCATGTTCCAATTGTCTCCAGAAATGCATTTGACTACCAGGTGTCCATGAAAATGTTTTTGTGGAAGGAGGAAAGCTCAGTGTTTATTGGAAGTCAAGACTGGTTTTATCTTGAGAATCCTTCCAAATTAGCCCAAGCCTCACTTGCCAGCTTTCAGCCCTAATTAACCTTCCCCTGCAGCCCGTGGGGTATAAAGTTGTTTCATTCTGCTTTAAAATAAGAAAACAGTAAGCATTCAAAAAATAAAGTTAGTGTCAAATTCCAGCTTTAGCGTATGGAGACAGAAAAAAAAACCTGACTACCCAAACACACATAATACAGAAACAAAGGTTTTACAGAAACTGTAGTACAAAATGTTTTATTGGCATGACAGATGAAATTCCAGATTATTTAATTTAACTGCTTGACTTTTACAAATGCTTTTGCAAAGATATTGGGTTGAATAGCTTTAGAATGTTGTCAGTCAGTACCTAGCAATTTTTCAGGTAACCTTTTTCTTAAGGCATTTGTGTCTTTCATAAAGATATCCCTGGAAGAAAGAATAGGAGGGTCCACTATGAATACTGAAAAGATACACTCTAGGAAAAGAATGCAGTATAGGACAGAAGTTTTCCCCAGGGTGAAATGTCATTTCAGACAACATGTAAGAAAGAGGTACATTTTTCATTTCCCAAGTTATTGCAGCTTCTTTCTTTCTTGATTATCAGTTGTGTGTAGCTGTATTGCTAACAAGGAAGAAAATTTTCTGAGTAAAATAGCATAAATTCCTGGCAAGTCAATACTGGGAAAATAGGAGGAACTTTCCATAATAATTACAGGAAATGATATAATTAGAGGTGAGTTTAAGGAAGATTTCTCTTTAGCTCTTCCCAACCCCACCCCAATGACCAGATCAATAATCAGACTTTATTCTTAAGGATGGCTGTAGGATTTTTTCTTTTAACGAAAAAGGACACAGAATCCAAACAACAAACATAAATGAAACTACCCAATAGTATAGGTAACTGGAATATTTAATGCAGTTTTTCACTAAAAATAACTGGACTGTATTCTCAGTTCTTCCCATTATTGCCACATGCCATCCACTTTTCAGAAAGTGAACCTGTTTTTTGTTTTTGCTTTGACATATATATTAACTTTAAGCCACTTCTGTACAGAATTATGTAACCCAAAGTATGAAATTTAACACTGAAATTCAGTATATAAGTAGATAAAAGTTTATTGTCCTAATGAAGTGAGCCTCTTCGTAGGTAATTGGGATGTTACACAGAATAGACTTTATTCATGAGAAACACTTTACAGGATCTCATGATAAGGGGGGGTGAAGGGGGGGAAAAGCAGACCAAACTGCTTAGCTTTCCATGCAGAGAAATCTACATCAGATCCTACTAGATGGAAATCCAATACAGACCAGCAATATGGACCTGCATACTAATCTTGGAATATGTAAAATGATGCACATTTACAACTGGCTACACTAACAATGGAATATTGATAGACAGCCTTTGTTTCAAACCAGTTATCTGCATCTGTATTCAGTGGAAACACTGCATTTCCACCAAAGCATTCCATAGAGTACTACTTTTTTATATACAGGTATCTATGGATCAGATCCAATATATTTATTTAATTTTTTATTATACACACCCATACCCACACACACACTTTCTGTGGTGATCTCTTAATTATAACTAAGCAGAAAAGCATTTCCAGATTTTTTAAAAAAAAAGCATTTATGAAGCTATCACCATTTATTTCTAAAGATCAATCAATATAATACAGGATAATATTTTCATTACAAACAGCTTGTTCGCATAAAAGTAAAACTGTGGTCCCATGGGTGTATCAGAATTGAGAAAATCATGTTAAAAATTATTTACACCTGTAGATGAGTTTTGTTTTCCAAGATAACTCATTAGGAAAGACAGAAAAGGAAACAAATCTTTATTTGCTTTTTTTGGGTGTGTGCATGTTCCAAATTTCTTCTTTCTAGTCACAGATTGCCTGCGTTTGCCTTGTATTGCTGCTGCTGCTGCTGCTGCGTTTAATGTTCTGAGAAAACTGGCTGATTTTATTTCTGGGCACAGGAAGAAAAGATTTCACTCTTGAAATGCTGCTGCCGCCGCCACTCTGAAAAGACTCCTTTTTGGATTTATGGTTGCTGCATTCCGCAGACTGGCTGCTGCTGTTGAGAGGACAGACCCCAGGATTTTCATCCTGCAAACAGAATAATGTTTTATAGCATCACATGCATTTGCCCAAACAATAGCAAAGAAAGTACATCAGTCTGTGATTGAGCAGCCTGAATTCACACAAAGTTTTTTTTTTTAAACTGATGTTCCAAATCAGTGAAATGTGAGAGTTTTCTTTGGTGATAGAGAGCAAGCCAAGGATGGTAAGAGCTCCTATGTGACAGGCATCAAGGGTCTTCCATAGTGCAAAGCATCAGAAATGTTTATAACATTGTCTTATAACTCTGGAAAGAACATTTATAAAATAATGTAGTGTTGATATACGTATCATGAAAAGAATGATCTAAGACATTGTTTCTCAACCTTGGTCGTTTTAAGGTGGGTAGATTTTAACTCCCATGATTGGCTGGGGAATTCTGGGAGTTGAAGTCCACAAGTCTTAAAGAGGTTGGGACACACACACACACACACACACACACACCTACCTCTCATATAATGATTCAGAAAATTGCAAAACCAACATTCAGAGGAAACCAACATGTTTCTTACTATGGATAATTAATTAGAAAAGACGTATGTATGATTACTTTTATGCATGAAATGAGGGAAGTTGTTATATGTTCAAAGGTAGAAACAGAAGTATCCACAATGGAGGAATAGACTGTGAAGATGGTAGAATTGCAGAAATGGCTAAGTGACTTGACAAGAAATGACTTGTTTGATTAGGGAGGGAACAACTACTTTTATGAACGACTGAAAGCCCTTTGTGGAACTTTAACTGAAAGGATAAAAACGAAGTGGTGATTTTTGGATTTCTAAATTAAAAACAGACTGTATATGGAGGGAAGTAAAGTATGTTAAATAATTTTGAAGGGGGAAAGTGATATCAAGCAAATCTATAACTGCTGTAAAGAAGATTGGAAATCACATCTTTAACTATTTTTTCCTTTTGCTTCATTTTCTATGGTTCTCAAAATGTTTTTATGTCTTTTCTTTCTTACCCTTTTCTATATTTTTGCGTTTATCTTTTAAGTGTAAAAATTTATCTGATTAAAAACTATACACACAGATACAATCTTTGTTGACTCACCTAATGGAGCATCCAGATGTTTTGAAAAAGTCCAACCAAAATAACAAACAAACTGGTCCTGCAGTTAATTATAATTATCTATCTGTCTGTCTGTCTGTCTGTCTGTCTGTCTGTCTGTCTGTCTGTCTGTCTATCTATCTATCTATCTATCTACTAGATTTACAACCCCCGGTATGCCCAAATATGGGAGGAAGATCACTACTTCCATTCTCTGTCCTTCGGCTCCTCACAAGAGACCATCCAGACAGAAACCCAATATTTTTTTACTGTTGCCTTTTTGTTACATTTGTGCATTTATTTATTTATCAGCACAAATATAACACTCGCTCTCTATATCTATATCTATATCTATATCTATATCATCTATATCTATCTATCTATCTATCTATCTATCTATCTATCTATCTATCTATCTATCTATCTATCTATATATCTATCTATCTATATATCTATCTATATATCTATATCTATATCTATATCTATATCTATATCTATATCTATATCTATATCTATATCTATATCTATCTATCTATCTATCTATCTATCTATCTATCTATCTATCTATCTATCTATATATATATATATATATATATATATATATATATATATATATATATATATATATATATTCTGTAGCCAACATAACCAGAAATCACTTTCCTGAATGTTCCTAATTTCCATTTATGGATTTGGGAATTTGGGGTTGTCTAAAATGTGAGGAAACCAACAATAGGGAACCAATGGGGTAGTTCCTGCCTTAGCCAAGAAAGCCAACTGGGTGACTTTGGGATAGTCTCTCTCTCCCCCTCTCTTAGTCTAAACCACTTCATAGGGTTGTTGTAAGGAAAATAGGCCCCTTGAATTATTTCGTAAAAATAATAAAAGTGGAATACAAACAAATAAAAATAAGGTCTAGCTTCTTCCCTTCTCATTCTGTAACTCACAGGTCACCTTAATGTCTTTGAATCCTAATGCTTCTCATGTTATCTCTACAATGGTAGAGAAACCACAGACGAAGAAAGAATGGGAAAACATGAATGGCAATAGTGAATCAATATATTACATTCTAACATGATTTGATGGGAATTGTAATCCAGAAACATGTAGCAGGTATAAATCTGTACGTTAAAGAATTGCAATACATTTTGCTTAGTTCCATATAGAAATTATTAGGAAACGAACAGGATTTCTGCTGATTTCAGATAACGCTGATTCTCTTTTCCACCATATCTTGAAGCTTGGAAATGAGGATAATATTCCTATTTATATTTTTGAAAGTATGTCTCTTCTTCCCCTCTTTTGCCATCTTTCAAGTAGAGAATATGTTTGGAGAAGCAAGATGGAAGACGTATCTAGGTTCAGCCATCTGCTTTCTGTATTTCAGATTCTTTCAAAGCTTGTCTGCGGCTTTCTAATTTGGAGAGAAACTTGCTAATAAATGCATGACCTTCACAAGGAAAAGCTGAAAGCTGCTAAATGCTGCTGAGATTTCTTTGCATCAGAGCACAATTCTGGACATGATTCAGACATATTTTATTTCTTTTTAAGCAAGTAAGTCACTGTAATTAATTTTTATCTACAGTAGACGCAGTAACAGAAGCACTACTGTAGTAGTAATTAAATATATCCAAAAATTATATAGTTGTCATCTCATTATTATGAGATCATGACACCTGTAAATTAAAGATGGAATTGTATTAATCTCATATTGTTTGGGTAAGAAATCATTCAGATATTGGGAGCATCACTTTCCCTCCAAATGAACAGAAATGTTATATTTTCTTAAGTAGCAGTGCCTGGATTATTGTGGCTGTCCTAATGGAATGTTCTTTGTATGTGAGTTTTAATTTCTTCAGTTTAAGGCAGCAGTGGTGGGAGATATTTTTAAAGATGACAGCAGGCAATTCTGTCAAAAGTTCCATAAAATGTCTCCATCTGATTTGCACATTTCTTCTGAACTCAGAGATATGATTTGAGCAGGTGCCATTATAACTAGTAGGGGCCTTTGCATAACTCCCATCGGCTATGATCATCCTGCTTGCAGTCATTGGTATTTTGGTCACCTCTCAAATTATATGGAGCTATGCTTGAAGACTACTGAAAAGCTACATTTGGTCCAGTACTCACAGGTTCTTCACATTTTATCTGGATCAGAACTAAAGGTTTCCGGATGCAATTCAAAGTGGCTGGTTGCCACCTTTGAAGTCCTACATGGTGAAGGACCCAAGCAGGACTTCTTATCCCAGCAATCTTAGCCTGCCCAATATGTATGCTGTCTAATTCCCCAAAGGCTCTAAGCAGCTCACACATAATACAAAAGTGGAATGGAAAGAATTAAAAGGATTCTCTCCTTTGTCCCTATAACAATCAATTTCCAAGTCACTGACACATTAACGGGCAGGAAGGGAATCCCTACTTTTCCACTGGTGCTCTTCTCCTTTGGAACTCTGAGATAAAATGACCACCCAGCCTGTGGGGCTATAGAAAATTCTCCTGACCTCGCTATTTCAGAAACCCTTCCGGAACTGACTTAAGAGATGGAGTCTCCCTACCACACTAAGCAACAAACTATGTTGTTTTGGGAACTATATGCCATGAGATGAGAATGATTCCGTTTGGTTCTTGCAATAGACATCTATATACTTCTAAAACCCATGTTCTTGTGACCTTTAACTGGGTGAAATGGTGCACCACAGGGCAACAATTTTTAAACCAACCTACCGTATTTTCACGACCATAAGCCGCACCAGATTATAAGCCGCAGTATCAGTTAATGTTAATTTTTCAAACTTTTTTCACATATAAAGCGCACCGGGTTATAAGCCGCGCTCAGAGACCCGGCTCCCCTTGGTTCCTCATCGAATCACGTGCGCGGGTTGCAACTGGAACTCCGTCTGCCCGAGTTGGGGCATTTTCTGGCTTGGGACGCTCCGGCGGCTTCTTCGGGAGGCAGCCCGCCGGCTTCGGCGAAGGCTGGGACGGAGAGCGCGGCGACCGTGGAGCATGTGCAAAGTACTTTCGCCCCCACGCCGGCCCCCCTCACCGCGCGCCGGCCTTCGGGGATGAAGGGGCAGGACTTCCCGGGCGGAAGGCATGCCTGGCTCTGCGGCTCCAGCCCCGGCACCTTTCGGCCGAGCCTCTCCCGCCAGGCGGCCGCCTTCCTCCGCTGCGCGGCCCCGCGCAGCCTCGCCACCCCGGGAGATTGCCAGCGCGGGGGCCTGGGGCGCCGCGGCCAGGGAAGCCGAACCGGGCGGCGGCGGCGCTCCGGTCGCTCTGTCCTCTCCGCCTCCCGCGCCTTGCCCGCCACCCGCCCAGGATGCTGACCTACTGCCATGCCCCGCGCCCGCCGCTGGCCCGCTCCTGCGCCTCCGCTGCCGCCGCCGCCCTGCTCGGAGTCCTCTGGCTGCACGCCTGCCGCGGCATGCCCCATGTCATCCGCATCGGTGAGCCAGACGGGGGCGGGCAGGGCGCCAGTGTTGCGGTCCCCGAGGCGGGCGGGTGGGCGCACGTGGCAGGCGTCGGCTAGCGGGACGTTTCTGGCGCGGGAGGCTTCGGGCTCCACTGCTCTCCCGGCTCTTGCCCGGCCGGCGTGGTGTGCTGGGAAGACCAGCGCCGCACCGGCCACCCGCGCGCCCTTGACCGGCAGCGCAGAGCTGGCTGGGGCGTGGAGCGGAGTTAGGCAGGGCGACTGCCGGGGCGGATGGGGTGCTCGGCGCCGGCAAATCCTGAAGGGCTGCGCCGGTCTGCCGTCCCTTCTTGCGGCGGCGGGAGTGACGGAACAGCCCAGTCTATAGGGGCTGGGAGCTGGGTGGCTCTCTGCTCGCCCCCCGGTCTCCGACTCAGAAAGTAGCGAGGTTGAAGGGAGAGACCCGAGGGACGTGTGCATGCTTGCGAGCTTCAAGTTTGAGCGTCGGGAGGGAGAGATTTTCGATCTTTGTTCACATATAAAGCGCACCGGGTTATAAGCCGCACTGCCGGTTTTTGATCAAATTTTAGGATTTTCAGTGTGGCTTATAGTCGTGAAAATACGGTACTTCAAATGGGTAAAGCTACAGAATGCATAGAAAACCTACGACCCAGGACTTCCAAGGAAATGACATTTGGTAAATTTTATAAAGCATGTTATGACATAAACATGATCCTAAAACACTTTATGACATAAGACTAAATATCATAAAATATATCCTGTGCTAAAGTTTGCCTGTGCTATCCAGTTCAATAAGGGCTAATTTCAAGGCAGATCCATCTCTAAATGTCTCCGTAAATCTTTAAGAACTTTTCAAGTACATTAGAAGTGTTGCGATTGTTGAAAGCATTGAGAAATCTGGTCAATAAATATAGCTGAAATGATGACCCAAGAGCTTGTCTATTACTCTATTTTTTCATTCTGTCATTGCATGGGAGTACTGTATATGTAGAGAGACATGGTAGCTCAGTGGCTAAGACGCTGAGCTTGTTGATTAGAAAAGTCGGCAATTCAGCGATTTGAATCTCTAGCCCCACGTAATTGAGTGAGCTCCTGTTACTTGTCCCAGCTTCTGCCAACCTAGCAGTTCGAAAGCATGTAAAAATGCAAGTAGAAAAATAGGAACCACCTTTGGTAGGAAGGTAACAGCATTCCATGTGCTTTCGGTGTTTAGTCATGACCACGGAGACGTTTTCAGAGAGCGCTGGCTCTTCGGCTTTGAAACAGAGATGACTACTGCCCCCTAGAGTCGGGAATGACTAGCACATATGTACAAGGGAAACCTTTACCTTTACTGTATATGCTGCTTAGAGGTATTTTGGCTGAAGCAGTTTATAAGCTATGTAAATTTTAAACAAATCAATAATGCAAAATTCCAGAATACATCTACTAGCTCAGTCACTGATGAACATTTCTGCACATTGCCTGCTTTTTTAAATTGCAACCTTTCTGTCAATTTCTTCTGGATCTTCCTGTTTGCCTAAAACCAGAATCTCGTAAAGGCCTCAGCCTTTCAGAGTTCTCAGTGTTTTGGTTTTTTTGCAAATGTTTCTAAGTTGGACTCTCTGCTTGTCTCCTTCTGCCCTCTTTTCCAGATAAAAATTGGGGAGGCGGGGAGTGTGTGTGGGGGGGAAAAGGTTGGTTAGGACAGAGAAGCCCTTCAACAACTCCACATCTTCTATTAGCCTTCCTCCTTCAGTTCTATTTTAGGCAATCATTTCCTTTACGTCTTCTTGGTTTCCATGACAATAGCAGCCATCTGGAAAGCTCCCTGCATGATACCAGTGTATTTCAATGGCCAAAAACCAATGTTCTCCTCTAAATGCTGAGCTGCTCAACTCTTTTCTTCAGAAGGTGTTCTTTTTAAAATGCTTTTCCTTGTCTCGTTGATAGAAAACATCTAATATACAAGGCCAATTTCATCTAATCGTTCCATAATTTTGTTATAGATTCAAGATAGTAAGTGATTCTGGAATGGAGATAGTTTGGCCTCAATTATATAATCTATTAAATTATTGCAATAAAGTGCTATAGCTATAGGACTTTGTTAAAAACCTTTAAAAACAGCAATTAATCCTGAATAGGATTTAAAACCCTTTGAAAACAGCAATTAATCCTGAATAGGATTATTAGATTATTAACTGGGATTGAACTATTGTATTTCACCCATAACATAGGCTCAGTTTAGCTCAGAACTATCATACTTTTTTCAAATGTAAAGAGCTGAACATACACTGCAAACTTCTATCACATGACCTGCAGCTTCATATGTACCTGCTGTGATGTGATGTTTGTATTCCTGATGTTTGCTGAAAAGACTGGATCCTTCTGAGGAGTGCTGATTGTCAGAAGCAACTCATCCTCTGAATCTATTATCTGTGAAAAATGGATAAAGCAAGAAGAGGGGAGGATCATTCTTACATTGGAATTCTTAAAATATAAAGCCTTACCAACAATATACTCATAGGGATACTGTATTAAAATACACCATTGCATGAAAGATTTATACATTTTTGTCTTGAATTACCAAATGTATTCCTAGTCTTTTATAAATATATGTTAAATGTTCCATCAATTTAAAATGTAATGTTTAAATAACATCGATAAGCCAATATTTCCTTTTTAAATTACTATATTTATTTAGTAAAGTCTTGCAAACTTTGGGTGAGAAAGTTTGGGATTCAGATTTTGTCTTGCAACTTTGGCTCCAGCCAAATAAATCCATGAGATTGGCAAGAAATCTTTTTAGCACTGATGAAATTGCCTAGTTTGATAATGAAATGTCTGCAAGAAAACAACCAAGCTCAGAGAGCACAAAGACCACACAAGAATTTTGTTAGTGAAATTTGGAAAGTCTCCTCATTGTGTGGTAAATTAATTTATACAATATATATGAAATCTAAACACAGAGGAGACACACATATAGGGCTTTCCCCAATTCCCCATATGACAAATGCAATTTGTAAACAAAATCTTAACCCAATATAAAACCTCTGGTTGTCATCACTATTTAAATGTTTAAAACTTTCTGCATGATGACATCTGTCTGAGCATGAGTTATGCAATGCAAAATGAAATCTGAAACACTAAGGAGGAGACACACACTTGAAGAGAGGGAAGGGACAATTAGTTTTGTTCAATTGATGCTCCAGAAGAAATAATACAAAGACATTTTGGGGACAGGCAATTTCTCACAAGTAAGTACTTCCACCTTACTCTACTATCCAGTTTTCAGGATTGTTGGTAGTGAAGATGTATTGTGTTTTGCTATTGCCTCTTCTTCTTCTGCCCCCGCCAAAACAGGTTATTTTGTCTGGGTTTGTTTGTGTGTTTCTTTGTACGTGTGTGCACAAAGAAAAAGAAGAACAAGAAGGGGTAAAACATCAGCTAGTTGTCAATTTTGTATTTTCCCCCAAAGGCAATGTCCAACAGCACAGAAATGTTGCTTATAGTTGGCATGGAGGTGGAATAATTCCCGTAATCTCTGCAAAAAAGGCCTAACTATCAGAGCAAAATGAGGGTCAGAAATCAAAGCTGTGTCTAAAATGGAAGAGAACAAGGTTTATGAATACTCAAAATATATGAAGAGAAAAAAGGAGGATGAAAGATGAAAAATACACTGTTGGACATGCTGAATTTGACCTAATGACCCTGATGATAATGAAAAATGTATCAGCGCTCCTTCATTCAGAGATATGAAAGTGAAATTTAAAAAATGGTCATATAGCCCTAAAATTCAATTAAAACAGAATAGTCATCATGTAACTGAAAAGGCAGTAGCAGAAAAGAACAGCAGCTAGGTATGAGCAAACATTTTAAAACAAACATGCCAAATATATACTCAGTGCTAGTCAGACTTCTACAGGGCAACATAATAGGGAATGGTTCAGAGGTGGGTTGCTACCAGTTTGGCCCAGTTCGACTGAACCAGTAGTGGAATTCAGGCCTGGGGTCGCAGAACTGGCAGCAACCTAGGCCTGCCAAGCCCCCAAACTGGTTCCCTCACTGCCACTTGGCCACCGCCATTTTGGATTTTAGTGACTGCTCATGCACAATTCACTGTAAATTGTGCCGTAAATGCGTGCAGAACAATTTACTTTGAACAGCATGCGTATGCTGTTCATTAGTTCCCAGATGCACGTTGTGCGATGGATTGCGAGCTGACAGTAACACCGGCAGCAACCCACCCCTGGAATGGTTGTTTTGGATTAAGACAGATTGTATGCAAGATACTTTGAAAAGAACTGCCACAGCAGATGGTAAGAGGAAGGAAGGCTGAAGTATAGGGCAAAATAGGGCACAGGATACATGTAACTGTAAGAATCAAAAGAAAAATTATATAAGAAAGCTTGGAAATTGTTGCAGGGGTTAGAGAAAATACAAGGAAAGAAAATAGAATATAGAGAAACTTAGATCTGACTGCTATTTGTGGAAAAGAATAATACATACTTTACTGATGTCAGATTCTGATTTGCTTAAACAAATACTCTGAAGTTCCTGTAGAAAATCCACTTCATCATCTGAACCAATAGTCAGTCTCTGTTCCAGGTTTAACACACTTAATGGATCATCTTCGGGAGATCTTGGAAAGAAAAACAAAATTATGTTGCAAAACATATCAGATGACAATCTATAAAATGGAATTAAGAAAATGTTTATCTCTTTTAGTTTAATAGAGAAAGTATACAGGGTAAGTTAATTAGATTCATGTAATAAAAATTCAACCTAATACAATTTTTAGTTGGCTGAAAGAATTTCAATTCAAAGGAACTCATTGTTTTTTTCCAAACAGGTTTTAAAATAAAGGGTACCATTTGAAGATAATATACGTAGCTCAGAGTTCAACTCTGGAGTCCTTGGTGCTGTCTTAGCTTGATTCTTCGCTTGCAGACATTTCACCACTCAGCTAGGTAATATCATCAGTTCTAGTGAGTGCCAGAGAGCACTCACTAGAGTGACTGATGATGTTATCTACTCAGGGAATGAAATGTCTGAAAATAAACAACAAAACTCAGAGATCACTAAGGACTTCACAAAAATATTTAGTAGTGTATAAATAGAAATCTATTTCAGATGGAAATGAAATATACAGTAGCTGATTATCAATCCAAATGGAATATTTTGGAAAAAAGTTTGCACATACTTTATTCATATCTAAAACTATCTACTAGGGAAGAAGAAAACAACAACTTGCTACCATTTCTGGACATCCTGATCAGCAGAGACAACAATGGCAAACTAGAAATGCAAGTCAACAGAAAAACCAACCTTACTAACCATGTGCTCCACTACCAAAGCAACAACTCAACCTTCCGCAAGACAAGCTGTGTAAGGACTTTATTCAAATAAGCCCAAACACACTACAGCAACACAGAACAGCAGAAAAAGGAAATGGATCATCTGTACAACACATTCCAGCAAAATGGATACCCATGCAACTTTATCAAAAAATCCCCGGCCACTCAAACCAATTCAGCAAAACAAACACAAACACGAATATGAATTACACTGCCATTCATCAAGAATATCTCACAAACCACAAATAGACTACAACAACCACATGGAATCAGGGTAGCACACAAGCCAACTAAAGACTTTCAAAACATCCTAAGCAGATCAGAAGACCCAGCAACCCCAGAAGAAAAAACAGGAGTCATCCAGAACATACAATGTAAGGACTGCAACAACCACTACATAGGACAAACAGGCAGAAGACTGGGAGAACACTTCCTTGAACACCAACTGGCAGTCAGAAGACATGACAAAAATTCTTTAATTTCACAACATATATATAGATTTAACCATAGTTTCAATTGGGAAAATATGACAATCGTAGACCAGGCCAAGTCCAAAAATGCCAGGGAATTTCAGACCAACGATCAAGT
Source organism: Thamnophis elegans (assembly GCF_009769535.1). Classification (NCBI taxonomy): domain Eukaryota; kingdom Metazoa; phylum Chordata; class Lepidosauria; order Squamata; family Natricidae; genus Thamnophis; species Thamnophis elegans. The sequence continues at coordinate 58,743,156 of NC_045547.1, forward strand.
AAACAATATTCCAATCAAGAAACTGCACGAGCCATCAACAAATAGACCAAGCAAAGAATTTCTAAAACTGCCCCCACTCACACATTAATATTGGAATACTAATAGAATAGAATTTAATTTAGTAGAATTTTCCAATATGATATTCACAATAAAATATTCACATTTTCCCAACTGATTTTTAAAAAAGTTTTGCAATATTTTAGCACTATTGGAAAGATTTTTATTTTTGCAAAAGAGAACATGGTCTTAAATACAAAATCCAGCCATCATACTAAAATTGTGTAAGATGTACTGACTGCTATAATTTCTGTGCAATAATGGAGAAACATACACTAGGTGACAAGTACGATGTATTGATTTATTCGATGGCTAAAAAACTGTAATCTTAAATCTCCTTGAGGAGGGACCAGACATCACATGCAAACATAAAACTTACTTTTTTTCTAAGGAAGACACTTTATTCCCATTTTCCTTCAATATATTATTTGATTTAATACCTATGGGAGAGAAAGGATCGTAAGTCAAAAACTCATATTTTATGCCCATCTTTTTTTCCCTATCTTTGAACAGGGTTACAACTATCCCTGGACAAGTATGAAAATTTATGTTCCAAAGTTACTTTAAGCATAGCTGATAAAAAAGGTAAAAAAAATGAAAGCCCTTAACTGGGTTTTTAAAATGTCAATAAGGAGTTTTCATTCAAGTGTCCAAATAAATTATCTCTGTTGCCTCCCAATTTCCACCAATATTTTACCTTCTGCACTTCCCTCTACCTTACTCCAGGACTGGGCTGATGAGTGGAGTGACTTCTTACGTGGACTTGTGTTTGCTTTTCTCCAAGCAACATTTTCTCCTTTTTTCTTGGTGCAATTCTTATAGTTTGATACCATAGAGAGAGGAAAGTTTCCTCCTTTAAAGTCTGCAATGTACAGCTCCATTTCTGTAACAATGGAAATCAAGAATATCAAGAAGCAGGTGACAATACTGTGGTCCAATGTGGTTGCCAAAGTATTAAGTAACTGCAGTGTGATTGTCAAGGTATTAAGTCTTTTGTTTAAAAGTGTATTTTTCCCACTTAGTTTCATTCTGGCCTTACTTTCATTCTAAGCTCATGATCCCAGGGATTAACAAAAAAAACTTATACAAAGAAAACTAAAGATCACAACAGCAAAAGTAAATGTTCCAGAGATTTACACATTTCCCACAGTTTACCTGATCTGGGAAGAGGGCATCCATGCAGAACTGCCTTATTTAACAAGATGCTGAGTGCAGCTTTCACTACTGCCTGCTGCCCTTGGCTTGGGCGTTTTTTGACTGCCATTTGTCCAGGTGTGACAGGTGGTCTTCTAAGGGAAGCTCTGGAGATAATTGCTTCTTGAACTCGGGGAGCAATAATGGCATTCCACAATTTTGACATCCACCTTGAAGCAAAACGAAAAAAGAAATAGGATGGTGGATTATGCAAGATATTTTTAAAAAGAGGATAAAGTTTACCCGTCAGTTATTCTTGTTAGGTATAACTACTGATTGTACTGTTATAGAGACTAAATTGATTTTGAACCTAACAACGGCAGCAAGACTATTGGTGGCGCAATACTGGCAGAAGGAAGATTTGCCTACTATTCAAGAATGGACATTAAAAGTAACAAACTTAGCAGAGATGGCTAAAATATCAGCATATCTCAAGGATCACTCAGACAAGAAATATAAACTGGAGTGGAGAAGATGGATTGATTATATTCAAAATAAATATGGGACTAAGAAACTCCAGATAGCCTATGATTGAAGAAGCAAGGAATGACATAATTTGTTTAGAGTTAGCCTAGCAAAAGAGGAGTTAAAGTACAAGTGAGGATGATGCTAAAGTTTTTTTAGTTTACTTTAGAATATGATTGTTAAAGATTTATACCCTGTATTTGCTCTGGGAAGTTGGGGGGGGGGGGAGATGGGTTTGGGTGGGGAGGGTGGGGAAGGGGAGATAAATATTTATAAAAGTTTTTTAAATTTTCAATAAAAAAAAGAAATAGGACGAAGAGATAACTGTCATTTCCAGATACTGGTGCAAATATAAATAAAAGGGCAGTGCTAACACAGCTCTAACCACCAGTTTGCTATTCAAATGACAATGATTTTATCTATAGTAGTTCATTCAATGTGGCAGCATGTCTATTTTGTTATTTTTCCAACAAGAGTGAGATCCACTAAAAAAAAGTACTCAAAGAAGCAGCATAATTTTGACAAAATATTAGTTGCAGTTTGGGGTCATAAATCAGCATCAAATGCTCTCTGACTCAAAGCACTGATTCCTCAAACTGCTAAGGAATTAGTTGTCCAAAGCTGTTGAAGGGGAAGGGAACTCTGACATTGTACTGGCACAAAAAGGCCTGGTCTGTAAAACCAATGGATTATAGAAAAGGAATGTGTTGGTCATTTTTTATAAAAAAATTGAATTATATTCCAACTTTTATTTAGAACGAATCAAGGCAAATACAGGTAGGCCTTGACTTATAAGAGTTTGTTTAGTAACCATTTGAAATTATAACGGGCCTGGAAAAAGTGACTTATGACTGCTTTTAACATTAACAACTGTTACTGCACCACCTAGTCACACAATCAAAATTTGGATGCTTGCCCGCTGTATTTATGACTGTTGTGGCGTACTGTGGTCATGTGATCACTTTTGCAACTTTCTGACAAGCAAAGTCAATGGAAAAGTCAGATTCACTTAAATATAAGTATAATCTTTATTGTCATTGTACTTAAATGCAACGAAATTAGTTTTAACCTCACTGGTGCAAAATTAAAACAGAAACGAAAAAAGAAAGAAAAAGAAAAAAAACTAGCCTGTGCATGGAGTGATTGTGGTTGCATTTAAAAGTCTCACAGCCCAAGGATAGAAACTATCTTTAAACCTGTTTGTTCGGCTGGCTACACTTTGATGTCTTCTGCCTGATGGTAGAAGTGCAAAGAGACACTGACCAGGGTGTGAATCATCTCTGAGTACTTTCCTTACTCTGCTAAAGCAGTGAGATCTGGCGATGTCACCCAGTGGTGTCAGAGGACAACCAATGGTTTCTTGTGCCGAATTAACTTAACAACCAAGTTACTGATTTAACTGCAATTATTCACTTAAAAACTATGGCTTCTCTCCACCAAAAGTTGCCTGAGGATGGGCTCCAGCATGAGTCTGAAAGCTCTGAATACTAAAACTCTGGTGATTGACCCTGATTGGATGCTTTTATTCAGTAGTTCAGGTGGCTGCATACACAGCACTCCATTCTTTTTTCCCCCTGTAATAATTAATTTGTGAAGTAGATAGGCGGGTCAAAAAAAGAATAATTAGTCAAGGTAAAGCAGAGCATTTCTATGGTGAAGGTAGAATCTTACTGTATTTTGGAATATAAGACACACCTTTTTCCCTCAAAAAAGAGGCTGAAAATCTGCGTGTGTCTTATACACTGAATACAGCATTTTTTTGCCTCCTGAAACCCTGTCCCCTTCACCAAAATAGCCATGTATAGCATGTAGGAGGCTTTCAGAGAGCTCCTGGGGATTGGGGAGGGCAGAAATTAGCAAAAAAATGGGCCATTTTTAACTCAATCTTGCCCCCCTCCCCAGCCCCTATAAGCTTCCTAATTCCCTTTTTTGACAAAAAAAATGGGCTGGCGTTTGCTCAATTTTGCCCTCTCAGCCCCTATAAGCTTCCTAATGCCCTTTTTTTTGGACAAAAAATGGGCCAGTTTTTCCTTGTTTTTGCCCCCCCCCCCAAACACTCTACAAGCCTCCTAAGGGCTATTCATGCCCTTTTTCACCAAAAACGGGCCGTTTTTGGGAGGTTTGCAGAGTGCAAAAACTTTTTTTTTAATTTGCCTCTTCAAAACCTTGATGCATCTTATACTCCGGTGCGTCTTATACTCAGAAAAATAAGGTATTTGGGTCCTCCCCTGTGTATTACTCCACAATATTGCTTTTCAACGCTAGAGAATGACTTTGATTTAAAACACACAAAAGCCTCAGAAAATTATAACAGTGTTCCCAACTATTTCACAAAAGTAATATTTTTGAAACAGAAAGCAAGGTATACACAAGTGAAAAATATCAGGAAACTTAATGTTAGTTATAGCATTTCATTGCTTATATACCAGTAAAGATAAATCTCATTATAGTTCACACTTTCCTAATAATGCTGGGCAGATTTTGGCTCTTGCATTTAGGATTTCTTAAGTAACTTAGAAAAATGTGAGTTCTCCCCCTTTTGGGGAGTGGGTGGGAGAGGGACAAGACTATAAAAGGATTTCATTGAAAAATAGGGAGTGGTACTAACTTTGTTGTGTATGTTGCATTTGAACAAATCTGCCTTCCCTAATTCACAAAGAGGGAATTAATTCTCTTCACAAAGAGAAGAGTTAAACTGAAGGCTGTACTTCCTGCATTTAATTTTCCTCCAACCTCAGTGTTTATAACTCCTTATTTCACAACTAAGCTTGTGGATCATTATAAGAGATACCTTGGGCTAAAATATTTTACATTTAATGAAGTGCACTGCTGAAAGCTTATGCTATGATAGATTTACTAGTCTTAACAAAACCATAAGTCTTCTTCTGACAGATAGAGGCAAGTGGTTACGTTAACCATTCCTCTAAGAAAGCTCCTTTTGGCTGTGTTTCAAAATATTCCTTATGACCAGCTTATAAATTGAAATGGAAAAAGTCTGAATTAAAGCCAAAAAGAGAAGCATTGATGTATTAGAACTTTTTAATACATCTAATGTTCATGGGAAGTGAACCAGTACCAAAGCCGGTAGTAACCCACCTCTGAAGCATAGTATATCAGCAATGCTGACATTTGTGGGATAAACACATGCTTTGCCATTTTTTATTCTTAGCACCTTGTTTTATTTACCAAGAAAATTAATATTTAAACAGAATACTGTTTCTGACAGTCACTCACCACCTTTGAAAAATCCTTACTAAAGTGATTTTTTCCCACTTTCTTTCTTCCATAACATGCTGAGACTTAAAATATAATTTTTCATCTTTAGAGCAAAAATTCCCAAAAGATCCATCCTTATTCCAAATTTAAAGTTTGACAGAGAGGCTTCTGATAACAACCATCTGTATGCTACAGTTCAGCTATTGGGAAGTCTTAAAAGCAGTGTTAGATATGATGGCCAAAAGTAAGCAGAACTTGCTCACCATACTATCCATCTTACTAATGGAAGGCAGGAGTGCCCAGCGCTTTGGAGCAAAGGACCACAACTCATCTCTGATGAACAAGATCAGGCAAAAGCTAGAATTTGATTTAAAGTAATTAAATGTTTTAGTATAATTACTTCCTAGTATTTTCTGCTTTCCCTTTGAGAATATTAAAAAGTAACAGCTTAAGAAACATCTATTCTGTCAGAGATTTGGTTAAGCTTATCTCAACCCTACCCATCTGATCCAGTCTGGCACAGTGACCCTAGTTTTTTTTAAACAGTCAATATTTAAATATGACTAATAATTTTGATGTATTGTAATTGCATTATAAGCTGCTTAGAGTCATATGCTGGAAGCGGCATAGAAGTAATGATAATAAATAAAATTTTACTGAAAGTTATTAAATGTTTTAAAAATTATATACTAGTATTAAAAACTTAATATTTTGGGATTGTTTTATGAATAAAAATGTTGGGGTAAAAATAAATGATAAAATTCAGCAGCAAAATTTAGATGGCTTCTGGATTATTAGATTTGGGAGCCTGCATATAGCTCTGGGATCACAAGTGGTCAAGAGTGTTCTTTACCTTACCTTATCTTATTTTGGTTATCTTTTATACATGTCATATAAATGTATGCTGAATGATACACTCTGCTGCAAGGGCTTTTAAAAACTCTCTAATAGGAAACTAAGATTTGTGGTTTGTGGAATTTTGTCTAAGATCCTATATCGGCATTTGCACAAACCTCAAAAACTAACAATGATATATAAATCAATGATAAAAGTGAAAAAAAGATCTTTATATTTTGGGGGGTTCCTAAAACAGAACTTATTATCCATATAGCAGCTATGAATTAATGAATACTATGAGTTCTAATTTTCTGAAAATATAATTAAATATAAATGTTGAAATTTAAAATCCTTATCTCCTCTCCTCTCATCTTATTATCATCTTACATAATGTTACCTTACCTTATCTTATTTTGGTTATCTTTTACACGTCATATAAATGTATATTGAATGATACCCTTAAAATATATGTTGCTGATTAATATACTTTTAATAATATTTAGTGACAAATGTTAGTTAATTAGTTAGTTACCAATAGTTAGTTAGCTAGTTAGGTATCTTTGAACCACTCTTGATTGTCTTGGACAAGTCCATGCAATTTTATGTATGTGTGTATGTGGGGGGGCTTTTGAGACCCTCAAGGTGCACGAAGCCCTTGTCCAAGCCTCCCAGTCTGACAATCAGCCACATCCAGCCTCAGTGACTGATAGAGCGACCACATCCACTGCAGCAGGCAATGGCAGAACTGGTTTTGCACAAGCAGCAGCTTCCGCAGTCCCAGCACCAACTATTTCTACCTGGGCAAAAGTAATATATTAACCAGGTTAATGACTGAGCAAAGAGTGATTAATTGGAGGGCTGGAACATACTGGAGATTAAAATGTTTTAAAGGATGGGATGGCATTAATAAGAATTATATAAAAGACCTACTTCACTATTGCATGACTGTGACCAGGCATCACTGGACAAGAAAGAAAATGTCTGGGCCCAACAAGAGCTTCGGGTGCACCAAGCCGTGACAAACACAAGTTCAGTTGATCCCACACTGTAAGCGTCCACTCAACCATCTTGCACACAGGATCACAGGGAGGTGGCATTTGTCCACTGAACTGCATAGAACAGAACAAATGATTACTTTTTAATGATAATCTTATGTTGCTCTTTAAAGAAAGTAAGCAATTTCCATTTACATTGCAAATCACAGGAAATAACAATTTTTAAAAAGGATTTTGGGAGCAGGTTAGCACCTGGGAATTTACTGTTTGATAATTAGCTTCAAGTTATGATTACCAGTACAAACATCTTCCTTTAAAATATGTTACAAATACTGTATTTATCCCAAAGAGGAATAGCTCTAAATTCAAAATGATTTCCTCTTGCCCTGCCCTCACCCTAAATACAGAAAAAGATGACACAAAATTTAAAACTCAAACACAAGGTGCTGTTTCTCAATTAATGCTTTGTAACCAAAGGTAGCAAAGGTCGTTCTTCATGTTCCAGACGTTCTTTCTTTTAAACTATTTATTTCATGAATAGTTAATTGTTGCTAAGTTTAAAAATATTAATTCAACATTGTTTATTCTTGTATATTTGTTGTACTTCTACCATTACTGCTGCTGGTACTCTGTGTTCTTTACAGTTTTGATTTTTAATTATATTTACCATGGATACATTAATTATCTGAATATTTATTGGATTGCTGCTTTAAATAAAATGAAATACACCAAGGAAAACAAATGGCAGCAATTTTTTTAGATACTCAGAAAGCTTTTGATAAAGTAAGCTGGCAATTATGATACATCAATTAAATTGCATTTTTTGGAGAAAAGATTATAAATGTAATTAAGATGATATACCATAAACAAACAACAACAGTAATTGTAAATGGGGACTATACAGAGAATTTTAATATAAAGAAAGGCACAAGACAAGGATATCCGCTATCACCTTTACTATTTATATTGACTTTGGAACTCTTGAACAGGAACATCAGACAGAAATTAAAGGAATGGAGATAAGAGAGGAAAGATATAAACTACAAGCATTCCCAGATGATTTGGTATTCATTGCAGAATAACTGTTGGAGACAATTCCTAAACTATTAAAAAAGATAGAGGAGTTTGGAGAAGTAGCAGGACTGAAAATAAACAGAGGGAAAAAACCTAAAGTTATAACCTCACACAGAAACAAAAAGAACAACTGGAAGAAACAGTGGACTTTCAAATAGTTAAGAAAGTTAAATATCTGGGAATATATTTAACAGCAAGATGTGCAATCATAAAAGTAGATAATAATATAAAATTATTTAACCAAATAAAATTAGATTTAGAAAAATGGAGAATCTACATCTATCAATGTTGGGAAGGATTGCTACTGTAAAAATGAATATCCTACCAAAACTATTTTTTCTGTTCCAAACAAGAAATTCTTCGATGATTTGAACACATTGATCTTGAAATTTATTTGGCAAGGGAAAAAGCTAGAGTTAAATTGAAAATGTTACAAGAATCTAAAGAAAATGGAGGATTGTGGACTACCCGATTGGTTTTTATATTACCAAGGATGTGTTATAACATGGCTAAAAGAATAGATAACCCCCAGAAACAAGAAACTATTATATTTAGAAAGACATGATCTACAACTGGGATGGCATGCTTTCTTATGGTATGAGAAGAATAAAATTCATAGATACTTTCAAAATAACTACATAAGATACTCACTATTATCTGTCTGAGAAAAAATAAAAATTAAGATCTATTTAAGAATCCCAGAATGGCTCTCAACGATGGAAGTGTTCACCAAGTCTGGTGAAGTTTGAAAAAATTGTGACATATAAAGACATTTTTGACATTGAAGAGAAATTAAAATCTAAGCAAGAACTTGAGGTCCAGGGTATTAAATTAACACGGTGGGCCTCAATTGCAAATACAATCTAGATATGATAAAGACATGAAAATGTACAGCTTTTATAAAGGAAACAGTTGCCTTTGATGAGATATTGTTGAATTCTATTGAAAACTAATTTAAAAATATCATTTTTAAGGAGCCAAGGTGGCGCAGTGGTTAAATGCAGCACTGCAGGCTACTGCTAGATCAGCAGTTCAGCGGTTCAAATCTCACCGGCTCAGGGTTGACTCAGCCTTCCATCCTTCCGAGGTGGGTAAAATGAGGACCCAGATTGTTGGGGGCAATATGCTGACTCTCTGTAAACCGCTTAGAGAGGGCTGAAAGCCCTATGAAGCGGTATATAAGTCTACTGCTATTGCTGCTATTGCTATTATTTTTTTACTAAATCAGAAAATGGAGGATGGACAAGTAAAAAGACACAATGATACAGTGTGTGGGGGGGACTTTAGATATAATATAGAATTAGAGAAATGGCAAAACCTATGAGAAAGTAATTATCAATTAACAATAGCAATGTCTTATAAGGAAAACTTATATAAAATATTTTATAGATGGCACTTACCACCTGCTAGGTTAGCTAAAATGTTTTAAAAAATGTCTAGCAAATGTTGGACATGTAACCAAAAAACAGGGATATATTACCACATATGGTGGACCTGTGTTAAAGCACAGACTTACACTGAAGATTAAACAGAAAGACGATACAGATTATTACCAAACATGGAACTCATTCTACCAGTGGTTGGGAAAAAAAGGGGTGGAGAATAAAAATGTAATTTAAACTGCTAAGGAAATAAAATAACCCAGACAACCCCCCAAGCACCCCTCCTCACGAAGCTTCTGAATCCACATTAACTTTCCACAAGTTGTTATGCTTCCATGAGACTCTTCTGGGAATGTTCAAATCTATATACTGGGAACTGGGGAGGGAGGGTATAGAGAATGCAGTTTCAGGTACTCAGTGCGATCACTGCACTGTTTCGCCTTAAGAAAAGTGAACAAATGAGGGTCCCAATGCCCAGAAATAAAAAAAAATGTGATGGGAAGGGGGAGGAGTTAATGGGTGGCAGTCAAGGAGGATGGGGAGATATCAGGGGGAAAGGGAGAGAAGGAAAGCTACTATGAATTATCAGAAGGTTTAGAAAAGGCTCCAAAGGATCCTTAACATGGGGGCAATTTTCCTTTGGACTGAAAGGAGAGGTGTTGCAGCAACATAGCAGATTAAAACGGGCTGGGACAAAGAAGAAGTTCTGGAGCAACTTGGTTGAGCTTGAATTTTGTGATTCTCTCCACTTCTGTTTCCTGGCAGGCTCTGTTGCAGGATCACAGCTTCACAACCAGATTAACTGCCTTGTTGATGTACAATCTCGGGTCAGTCTTTGGTTACATTTGTAGTGAGTGAGGAAACTCTGTTTGGGGTACTCAGTGAGTAAGAAAGGGAAGGCCATTCAGTTGAGCCATCTTATCCTATTCTTATGAGAAAAATGAAATTGAGGCTTGCTCACTAATATGGGCACTGATGTCTCTTCCTCCTTTTAGTCCCACAGCAAGATCACACCAACGATGGATGAACCGATAGAATCCAGGCTGATGGACCTTTCTGTTTTTTACTGAATGGCTACCCTGGAGGTACAGGACGATGTTTCTGAGGTACCATTTTAACCAACATTTCTGGGATTTCCTTTCTGATTGCATGGATGGGAAAATGTTCTCCTGAAGTATTAGCATTATCTCTTATGTTTCCTTTCGGGTGGAGAAGAAGTTGCTGGAGGAGGCCTTTGGCCTCATGCTCAGAAGCCTTCTTCGGCAGTCTCCCACCACAGAGCAGTTCATTTTTATTCTGAAGGTAAGGGCCCAGAAATCCTTTGGCAGAGAGATTCTTGATTCTCAGAAATGAGCAAACATGTTTTTTTCTTTCTCAATTTCACAGCACTTGGACCTGCACGGGCAACTCTTCTTGCTGACACTGAACCAGCTCCTCTACTGTGGGAACCATCATCCCAGGATCAATGTAAGTAGCAAAACTAAATTAACATGAATTGTAGCCTTTGAGTCCCCCGCAGCTCTTGGGATTCCACCCTCAAATAAACTGCCTGGAGCCAAAGACAGTGCAGGGTGATGGTGGTGGTCTTTTTCCTCTCATTCCACTTGAGGAATTTCTAGGAAGGTTGTTTTGCTAGTAATATTTGAGTGATAGGCCAAGGGAAGGATAATTACTCTCCAAGACACTTGGCAACAATGTGAGGCAGTTCTTTCTTTACAGCTGGATGAAGCCCAGCAGGCTTTCCCAGATGTTCCCAGGAGAATCTGTCAGGCTGGAACCACCTACTAATACATCAATAAAAGTAACTTTATTGAGAACACTAAGGGAAGAGGGTGAGGTTACTTATGACCTGTCCTCTTAGTTACAACAGTCACACCAATCCTACACTAATGTCACCATATAATCCTTTGCAGCATCCAATGGTTAGATGATTGCAGTTTGAAATATTTTAATTGTTTTGAGGCAATTTTTTTTTAAAAAAATGGGAAAAAACAGCCACTGGATAATCTGCATTTGGATTTACCACCATGTGATTCACTTAATAACTGTTGCAAAACGATTGTAAAATCGAATTTAGTCATGTGGAGACTTGATTTAAAACAGTAATGACTGATCATGCAGTTTTTGAGCTCCCTTCTTGTCATAAGTTGAGGACAACTCCCATAGATGGAAAACATATACAGGTTCTATAGGCAAAAGAGGAAATGCAAATCCTAGGTGATTGTCTGAGCTAATCTGATCAATCGCTAGTTGTCTGAGCTCCCAGATGAAGTTTGGACTGCTCTGATATGGTACAATGAAGGGGCTTGTTTTCTCAAAGGTTGTTGGGCAATTCCTATTGTGCCTAGTGGCTTTCATCCTGTGTTGGATCTTGGGTGAGGGGCTGCTTCTGATCCTATTACTCTGCCTTTGTTAGCTGTCAAACGTTGCTGCAAACAGTTTTGAAATAGCCTGTCTTGAATGGATCTCTGCCTGCAGTATTTGCTTTGCTTATGAATTTGTCTTCTTCTTTCAATAAGAACTTTATCTCTTACATACTGGCAACTGCTGTGAGCTATTAAGAAAGACCTGGGGCTACTTCCTGCCTCTAAAAACAGGTTTCTCTAATTCTCATTTAGAGAAATATAATATTCTGCCTTTTTAATATTTCCCAAAATATTTCATTTTTCTGGGAGGTAGGTGCTAATTCCCACAACACTGTCAAACTATTCCTTAAGACTGTATTACTATTCTCATGTTTCTTATTACCTATCTCCTTTTCTATTTATGACTATAACTTTGTTGCTTGTATCTTTCCGATTTATATCGTTTTATTTAGTTTCCTAGTATGTTTTATGTTGATTGCTTATTTAGTATCCTATGGCTATCACTAAGTGTTATGATGTATGATGAATGCATTTTTATGATGACAATGATGATGATTGATCACTTATAGCTTTTAGGTACACTGAGAACTTATGCATCGAAAACAAATTCCTTGTGCGTCCAATCATACTTGGCCAATAAAGAGTTCTATTCTATTCTATTCTATTCTATCCTATCCTACCTACCCTACCATATTCTATGCCACCTATCTCGCTAGCCAGCTAGAATTTTATTGTATTACTCTATAAAGATATTATAAGATGTCTTCTGATTTTTAATTACTACACAGTTATTCAGCTCTCCTTCTGCCATTTGTATAGGTATGTTCTCAAAAAAGAAGTCCTTAGATAATGGTAACTGGATTCACAATCTATATATTACTAATACTTTTATGTCTGCACTGGGTGAAATGGTGCATTGTAGACCAAAAACTTTTCAAGTTACCTCGCAAAGGGCCAGCAGCTGCCTCAACTGGGTGTGCCCCTTCAGCAGTGGAAGATAGCAAAGTTCAGCTTAGGGCGGAAGGTGTGGCAGATAGAGGGTAGAGTGCATATTAGTCAAAAGGGCAAAGATGTGGGGGGGCATAGGCAGGGGGAGGGATTTGCAGCACACATTGCAATTGTAAATGTGGGCAGGCTACCAAGTGCTTCGGTTTTGATTATGTGACTATGACGTTGAAGCCTGGTCTTAACTACTATTCATTCAGCGTCATCGTAACTTTGAACAAATTGTTCAGCAAGGACTATCTGCATTTATATGTATACAGCTGAAACTGTAAGTATGTTGTTGGTTCTGCCAATGATAATAAATGAAGAACCAGACAAGCCCTATAAGAATGAGCAAAATATGTACAAAGACAGGTTCTTGCACATTTCAGTGGGAGTTTGTATCCCATTGGACTGGATCCAGAAACAGCCCAGTCTAATAAACACACCCTGTCAACATTATAGGAAACTATTGTGCTAAATTCCCACTGAATCATTACAGAAATGTTTGCTACACATATTTCCTACAACTGACATGCAGTCACAAGAGGAAACAGGATAGAATATTACACAAATGATAACTTGCAGAATGTGCTGTTTAAACCATCTTACGGGGGTGATCTTGGGGCAGGTGACTGTTACACATCACGATTTGGGCAAAAATAAAAGGCATTTGGGATAGAAACATTTTTCCTAATGACTCTTTTGTCTAATCACATCATTATAATGTTGCCAGAGAAAATAGTTAATTTGATGAGGTGAAAAAATTCTCAGACATTCACACGTTGAGTTGTAAAACTATTGATTCAGATCACAAAGGAGCTTGGTTCAGAATTAGCCCAGATGGAGGTGAAGGTGACTTTCAAATATAATAGTCAAAACAGGAAAAAAGTGGTTTAATGCACAAAGAGGAGGAAAAATCCAATCTTTTAATTAGGAAAGTGAGATTGCCTCAGTATAATGGGGGAGTGGAGCTACTTATGTATATGTCATTGTCAGTGACGTGCGGTGAGGTTGTTACCTGGTGAGGCTCAGCAGGGCAGCGGTCGGCCTCGGCAGGGGGGGGGGAATTTGCATTGCGGGAGCAACCAAGCGCCCGGGTCTGCAGCAAAGGCGCTTGGTGGCTCCCGCTGCCCCGCTGCCCCCCCCCGCTGTCCCGGCCTGCGTCCGCTGCTTCTCCAAGCTCCGCCGCTGGAAGTCCCAGATCGCCTCTGGGGGAAGGCTGAGTGAAAAACGGAACAAAGCTTCTCTGCGGCCTCCCGGCGCTGCCCAGAGGCTCTTGCAGGAGCACGTGTCAGCAGCCGGCGGCCTGGAGCGGCCCTGGCTGTGCCGCTCCAGGCCGCCGGCCGCTGACACATGCTCCTGCAAGAGCCTTTGGGCAGCGCCGGGAGGCCGCAGAGAAGCTTCGCTCCGCTTCTCACCCAGCCTTCCCCCAGAGGCGATCCGGGACTTCCAGCGGCGGAGCCTGGAGAAGCAGGCCGGGGCAGCGGGCGGCAGCATCGGGGATGGTGGGGCACTTTGCATTGCGGAGCCGCCAAGCGCCCAGATCTGCAGCAAAGAGGCAGCCTCCTCCTTCTCGCCCACTCCTCTCTCCTCTGAAGCACGCCCCGCCCAACGTAAGCGTGCTCAAGAAGACACGATTGGCTGCTTCCAAATCAGGAGGCGGGAGAATTAGTGCCTCTTTTCCATCTGAACTTCTTTGCCTTTTAACTCTTTATTAACTTTTAGAAGGCGAAAAATTCCTTATGGAAAAGAGGCCCCGAGTTCTCTCGCCTCCTGCTTTGGTTAACACTAAGCAGACACCAAGCCACTGTGAGCTGGAATCTGGTAGCAACTATCTTGGCTTTAATTATTTTAAAAAATATATTTAAATTTCTTACTTTTTCCTGAGGAGACTGGTGAGGCTCTGCCTCTCTTGCCTCTAGTGACTGCACGTCCCTGGTCATTGTGGAATATGCTACATTGGCTCAATTGTTCAGACTTCTCAATTTTAAAAGTATACCAGTGCATAGCATTTTTTCTAAGAAGAAATGTGAACTTGTAAGTATGACTAACAAATGATTATAGACCAGTGATGGTGAACCTTTTTGGCACTGAGTATGTGCGCGTGTGCACGTACACCAAAACCCAGATAATCTTCTGGCTTTTGGTGCGTGCATGCCACCTGATCTGCCAGTTTCTGGCTTGCATGAAGATCAGCTGTCTGGCATACATGCGCTGGCTCCACCTTCCCTTTTGGGGGTCCTTGTGCTTCCTGCCTGCCCCCTGGTCCCTGTCAGGGTGGTGGGACATCCCCACTGATTACCTGCTTACACAGCTCTGGACATGGAGAGAAAGTTTGGCAGGGAATGCTGCCTCCCTCCACTGGAAAGCCAGAGCCCCTTCCCGGCCTCAAAAAAAGCCAACACAGACCCCCTGTCTCCTGCCACTTCTTCCAAGGGAGTGTGACTGCCTCCTGGCCGGTGTGTCTCCATGCATGAGGAGCTATGTTCTCCTCCGGCCCTCCTGGGGCAGTCACCAGGGCTTCCCACCCACCCACACCCGAGCTGGCTTCTTGCGCTGCCCCAGCCTGCGGTGCATTTGCGGTCCGGAGCACCTGGCCGGCTCGGGTGTCCCAGAACAGCCATCTGGCCCCCGTCATCTTCTGGTGTGTGAATGCGCACTGGCCAGCTGTTCTTCCAGTTTCCAATGCACCTGTGCATGTGAAAATCAGCTGGCCGATGCACCGGTGCCACTTCCAGCAAGCATGCCATATGTTCACCATCACAGTTATAGACCATTGCTTCTTGAAGGCCTTCTCCAAATATCCTTGTCCAAGGATATATGAATTGGCACTGAGAAGTAGGATCAGCTTTAGCATGTTAGAGAGGGTCAACTACCAGGTTTCTAACACTCCAAGCTACTGGTTCTAGGATTTTTACATTTCTCATAGTGACTGATGGTACTCCTATTACTGTACTTGGGAGTACCATCAGTGGAAGACCAGTTACCATACACTATTAATCAAAGCTTCCCCCAAAAGTCCTACTAAGAAATATTTTTATAGTGATTAAGACAAATCAATGTGAAGGATATAAAAACTCAATAAATGGAATTCTGCAGCCCAGATCTCAATTTTGCATGAGCCAATCCATGATTATCAATAAAGAATTAAATCTCTTCTTCTGCACCATCTTATGACATCTCCCTAAGCTACAATAATTTAAGTGTAATTTAATTAGCTTCTACATAACATCACTATTACTTTCAAGGTAAATATCTTATGTCTCCTATAATGTAGCATCCTCTTAAATCTGTAACACTATTAATAAGCTGCCGGAAACAAACATTTTCACAAGCTATCAGCCAGGTGCTGTTAAGAACTTAAAATGATTTATTCAGTTTTGAATGTGCTGCCTTGTGAATGTGCTACAGTGATGGGCCCATGGATATCCTTATCTGATTTGGCTTATTTTAATGATAACATTTGTACAAAATCAAGAGCACTTGAGAGATGTAATAGAGATAGAAATGAAGTCCAAAATGTTGCAGAAGAACTTGACCTAAGTATTCAATTAAGGTATAATATCATGCTTTGAAGCAACAGCTATAAAGGAAATTCCTTTCAAAAAGGAGAAAAAACTCACAACCGTCTAATCTCGGTGTTTTATAGCCTATAGCAGGATTGGGAAAACTAACTATAGAAAGATTTTTTTTTAAATGCTAGGCTAACTTGAAGTTGGCATTTACTGAAATTGCTCTTAAAAAGGTAATGTACTTAGCATTGTTATGCCCATCTAGGCTTAAAATATATATAGTTCTTCAGCAAAGTAGAACAGGCAGGAGCATGAATGCATTGTGAATTAAGGAGATTAGCTTTTTGAATATACATCCACAATTTATTCAAATTAATCTTATTGAATACACACAAACACATAAACACTTTCTAGGTAAAGGCTAAGACAGAACTCTCTTTTTTTAGTAAAACAGAACTTACCTTTTAACTGAAAGAAGAACATGGTAATATTGTAGGTTTAAGTTAAACTGTACCCAAATCTTGATTTTCCCAGAGCGCTTATGGCTCCTATTGGGGCTAACTCACTTACAATATACAAAGACTTTGGGCATGGCTGCAAATGTATTACAGAATACAGCTACCTTTACTGTGAAAAGAAGTATGTCAATGGCCTTTAGAGAGTCTTCCCAGCTGGAAAGCCTAACTCCTCCACCTAAATATTCCTGGCATGCCATTGTCTATGCTAGTTTTGGAAAACATCTATTTTGGTCTGCATTTTCTGACTCAAAAGTTGGGGTTTATCCAAGAAAACTCTTACCCCCCTTTAGTTATCCTTTATCCCCTGTTCAATTATCTGAGTATGGCTACTTCAAAAACTCCAACCAGGAGAGGAGTGCAGGTACCTCCTCTCCCATTGATGACACACAATACTACTGCAATTCAGTGACATGGGCTGAGGTTTATGGCTGGTGAGGCAGAAAGAAAGAAAGCGGCAAAAGTCACCCTGCCACTATGTCCGACATAGAGGCGGGATGCCAAAAGCCCTGCCGCTATGTCCGACATTAAAAAAAGTGACAGACTCCGCACCAGCAGAAGCGGGTAAAACACACACACACACACACACACACACACACACACACACACACAAATTACTTACAATAATACAATTACTTACAAATTACATTAATTTTGAATTCCTCCCCCTCCCTCCGACCCACATTCCTTTTCCAACTGTTTCACAATCACAGAGGATTTCAACTCTGCTCTTGCCTGCCATGATGAAAATGTAAAAATATAAAAGGAAAAAGGCAAGAGCTGCTGAGGTCAGGCTGGGTTAGCTGCTGCTAGAGTCCCCAATGGATGACTCTGCTTAACTGTTTAAAAAAGCCTCTAAAAAAATGCCTCTACAGGCAAGAGAACCGAGTGCCTCATCTACATAAAGAATTTTTCGGCTTTTAACCCTTGCTTAACTCTGCTCGAGTGATCATAAAGTCAGACTAAATGAGGCACGAAGTTCTCCCACCTCCTCCTGTAGAGGGCACTTTTTAAGAGGCTTTTTTAAACAGTTAAGTATTAAGCAGAGTCATCCACTGTGACTCTGGCAGCAACTACCTCAGGCATTTTCATTTTACATTTTTTTTATTTTCATGATGACAGTGGTGAGGCTCTGCCTCCCCTGCCTCCCCTGACTGCACGTCACTGCTGCAATTCTCCTCCCCTTTCAATTTCATGAATGGTCCATTAAAGGAATACAAGGACAAAAAGAAAGAGGTTGGAGGATTTTTATTAATCAAATTGGGGAAAGTGAAGAACAAATTGGCTTGCTTTTTGCTTATGATCAACTACAAGACCAAGAACTACTGTAGCATTGCTACCCTTGTCCCATGTTTGAAGCAAGCATTGTGATGCCACAACATTTTTAATTTTGCATTAAGATTCCCCCCCCCCATTCTATACAAAACTGAATCGAGAACCAGGAAATTTCAACTTCAGTCTCAAACTGCAAATTATTGCAATGACTCACATTGAGCCTACTTTATACAGACTATTGTAGTGATTATTGTAATAATATGTGGGCTCTGAACATTCTAAAGTGGGGAATGTAAGTGTTATAATCACAATAAGCTTAGCTTACTTTTTTAAATAGCAAAACACAAACTTATGAGTAACTTTCAGTTGCAATGAAGAGACAATCTTGGGGTTGCCAAATATTAATGTCCTTCTTATTCGCTGTAAATCAGACATGGCTTCTTTTGAGGAACAAGTCTGATTAATAGTGCAGGCCAAAGAACATCCTTTTTGCACTAGGAACTGGCATTCCCACTCACTCTATTAAGTAGCAATATTTATGACTATACTTTGAAGATAAGATGATGTACCATCTCTCACTGGCTAGACTTGAGTATTTGGAGCTCTCCTTATTAGCAAAAGGTCTGCAGTCAGCATAAAACTTACTGTGAAGTTCAACCCTGAACTACACATATTCTCTTCTATTACAAAAAAAAATCAAACCAAAAACATACTGTTCCTTATCAAAACCTGTAGTAGGTTTTGAATAACGTGCCTAGAGACAATCTTTTATTCTGTGGCTTGACTATGAATCAGGATAAAAAATAAGGTAACATGGAATTGTTTTTAAAAGCAACAATAACTTCATTGGAAACAATCCAATAATACAGTAAGTGTCAGCTTAACATAGTTTGACAATATCACTGATGAACCATAATCTGATATTGGTCTGCAGCTATGCTATTCAAAAATGATAAAGCATAGTGTACAGTCTGCCTCTGGGCTCTAGAAAATTACTACCTCTGATAGTGATTACTCCTAAAATTTATCCATCAAAACTAAAAGTTTATCTCTGCACCAATTTACTCAACCATAATGATGTGTACGTGAGATCACTAGGAGTGAAGTTTCACATAATGTGAGGCTGACTTTAGTAATCATGTGAAATATATTTGGTTGTGAACAACTGTCTCAAACATAAACATGTGAGATTCCTACCTTGCTTAAAACCTTCCTTCGCAAGAATTTCCGCAGAAGGCCGTGGATTGGTTCTCCATCCCATCTTAGCTGAACCCAGTGAAAATGTTGCTGAACCATCAAGTCGGAGCCCTGAAGCCGAGATTTTGCAATGGTCCCCATAAGGTAACAGTTCTCATGGAAGTAATATGCATATGACACTCCATTGGCTAAAATAATTTTAAAATATAAGTTTATATAGTTCTAGTATAAAGAATCACAATCCAAATGTAAATCAATTAAAGGAGTTAAAAAAATCACTATAGGAAGGAGACAGAAAAAAAATGGAATCCTATTCTTTTAATGTTTCTTTTCTCGTCAACTCCTGATTACAACCCATCCAAAGGAAATAATGCATTGTATACCTTTTTTTACAGTGTAGAGGTTATCCAAGCCACGATTTTCAAGAGGTTGAAGAAACTCCCCAAGTAATTCTGATAGTGAGGCTTTTTCTAAATTTTCTAAAATGATAATGATTCTGTTGTTTATTGAAGGCTGTTTCACTGGAATCAAGCAACCTGGAAATATACAAGAGTTTATTGTGTCTGGAAAAAGAAAGCCCATTTCACATGCCTCATTCTCATTATGTTTGATGGGGGATGGAACAACCTGAATTACCAAACATGAAGAGCTGATACTTATTTAATGATGAGTAAAAAAGAGAAGGACAGATGACTGCTCTAAAGATAGCACATGAACAAAATTATATGGTTGCTCCATACACTAATTATTAACACTCTGTTATTCTAATTATAATGAATTACCAGCAGGAAAAGACACATAGAAGTGTGGTGAATTCTACAATTAAAGTGGGGGGGAGGAATAAAAAACACTGGTGAGCTTGGAATCCTTCCAGGGAATGAAGCGATAGGTGACGAGACTTCTCCCCCCCCCCCCATGAGAATTCCTGAAGCCTTTCTCTGGTTGTTTCCAAGAAAATATATTCAATCTGCTGAGGTTTTTGTAAATAGGAAGGCAACAATAAAGAAGAAACCCTGATCAGCTCATGGTGATTCCTTGCATCTGACATCAATCTGGTGACATTGGCTATATTCTCTTGGCAAAAGTCAGTTCGGGGGGGGGGGGGGATCTGGCCTCCATTGCTTCATTCCCTACAAGGACTTCAAGCTCTCCAGTCTTTTCATACACACACACACACACACACACACACACACACACACTGGATATTCCATCACAAGGGGACTCCATATAAAATAACTATATAAATGAAAAAACCAAAACAATGTTTTTAACATTGTACTCTTTAAAATAGTTCACGAATTACATTTAATGAGTATCCCTGAAAAAAATACTAATAGTTCTCATCATGCCCGTCTCTCTTTTTTTCTAATTTTCAAATATTTTGATAAAAGTATTGCTTTATAATGTAATCGATTTCTCTTGGAAATAAATTCCATGGTGTTATATGGAGTATACTTTCATATAATTACTTGTTTGCATTCGTGGCCTATCATATTCCAATTGTTGGAAAGTCCCTTTGAGATGACTAGGTTTTTCAGAGGTGGCCTATCAGTATCAGGAAGAAAATGACCTGAGAAAAGTTCTGATCATAGAGAGGAAGGCCTTACAATGAATAGCCTTCCGTGTCCCATATACATATGGGACACACATGTCCCATATGGTGGATTTTTTGTCATGCTGGGAAAATAAGCAAAGCATCTTAGAGAAAAGCCATTAATCTATTGAATCTACTCTTTTCCCTACCCTGGACACATCTCAATCATTAGGAAAAAAAATAAGCCACTCTTCGACATAGCATACTATAAAGAATCAATGTCCCCAATGAAACAATCCAATTTAAAAAAAATGCTTCTCTTATAGTTTGCTGGACTTTAAATACTGTAACTCCAAGATTTTCTGAATTAAAAAGTAGCTTTGCCAGTGAAAACACCAATAAGCATACAGCTTAAAGTCAGAAATAATTCATACCACTGTTGATGAATACTTCTGCAAGTTGCTTCTTGGATAAATCAGCATCTATCTTCACTTTGACTATATCACAGCAGAATCCTGCAGCCAGTTGCTTGTGCTATGTCAAAAATTTACAAATATAATAAATATTGATAGTATGTTCTTTCATTTTTCCAAATGCTGTGCAGTTTTATCCTCTTACCTTTAGACACAGGGCTATCTGATAAGCCACGTAGTCTTGTAAACTTCCTTCTGGACCATGAAAGATAATATTACGGTATTGTTCCACCTAGGAGAGAAACATAGTAATATTGACGTACAATATGCAATTCTAAGAGATGGTATTTTTGGCAGGTCTGTTTCAAAATGAATAGACATACAAACACAGACACAGGCACACACACAGGCACACACACACATATTGTTCTATGGGGTAAATGTCTAAGTTCATACTCAAAAGTAGAGTTCAGTTGTTTTTATTACCAGGAAAGTAAGAATACAATTTCAGCCTTTAACAAAACCCTTCCTTTCCCTTTCCTTTTGCATTGAACAATGGTGATCTCTAAACCATCTGGTAGGTGGATTCCTTATTTTTAGCTAGCTTTCATGCTTAGACTAAATAGATGGCATTCATCTTTTATTTTTCATGAATGTTGGTAGGAAACAGCTTCTTAATTTTTTAGCAAAATAACTTTCCTGTAACATCAGAAATTGAGCCAATAGAAACATCAAAATGGACAATGATTACACTTAGAGCTGGGACAATTCGAATTACATTACTGAACTCTTTCCCCCTCTTTAAACTGCAGGCTCCAGTACTACTACTACAGTTGTGTTGCGAGCCCTGAAGAACTTCTGGATTGAAAGACTTGAATTGTAACATCACAGCTGCCATCACTTCACATCCCTATTAAGTTGCTTACCTAAGTTGTAGCCATTTATCTACTTGCAGTTGCTCACTTTTGAACTTCTGGGTTGACAGGAGCTGGAGTGTGTAACAGAAGCCCATTCTGTCCCATGGTAGCAACTAGATCTCAAATGTAACAGAAGCTCACCCTGTCCCATGGTAGCCACCCGATCATCAGTCCAGCCTATTAACCTCATGAGCCACTGCGCTCCCTGCAGGATCCAGAATTCCTGCCTTATAGATGTCATGAGTGTTATGATTTCATATTCTGTGGCAGAACATGGGGACAACTGGTATATGTGGGTTCCTAACTAAAGCACCTTGTTAGAAAAAGACTGCCTCAAATCCTGATCTGATCCAGCACAGTTTTCCTAATACTCTTAGAGCAGCGGTGGGGAATCTGTGATTCACTAGATGTAGATAATCTAAACTTCAATTGTACCTGAATATAGGCCATGCTAGATCACCAGTCTTGGTGATCTTAGGGATAGGCTAATGTTTTGATTCATACACAGGAAACAAGCAATTTAGAGTAAGTTCATCACAGTCAAATATCCAGGAAAAAGCTTCTGCTTCTCCTGAATGGCTCTTTTCACAATTTATTCTAAGCAATGAAATGAATTGATTGATTGACTGATTATGTCCCACCAACTCCTAGTCACCACATATATAGATTTTCTGCAAGACAATTGAATGGAACCAGGGAGGAAAATAAAATTTTCATAGCCAAAGGGAGAGAAGTAGACACAACCTTCCAATCTCAAAATAATGTCACAAATTCCAGTCACAGTTATTCAAACAGTTAAAGCTAAATATAATGTTACCATTACTTTTTGTCACAAACAAATCTGCTTCTTAATGCTATAAATCAGGGATGGGCAACTATAGCCCTTTACGAGCTGTGGACATCAACTTTAGAATTCTTGAGCCAGCTGGCTCAGGAATTTTGGGTGTTGAAGTCCACAGGTCATAAAGAACCTATAGTTGCCCATCCCTGCCATAAATGATACTCCAGAGGAAGAAATTAGTTTGTTTCAGTGGCCAAACTCCTGATTCTCTTTTTCTCATTTACATCAGGGAGTCCTGACAGAAGTAGATCTCAATAGATCTTTTCTCAAATGCTTAGGTAGGAAATAAGAGTATTTTAGAGGATTTTGTTTCAGCACATTTATAGAAGTGGTGAGTCAGAAAGAAATGTAATATCATTAAGAAGAATTAAGCATTCCCATACCAGCCTGAGGTAATTCTGTAATGTTTGAAGATGGATCATAGATGCATAAGTCACACTGTGCAGATATCCTTCTTGGGGACCTTTAGGATAAAAAATAATGAATGCAATTTCAAGGTTAGGAGAGGCTAAATATTAAATTACACACTACTGTAAATACATAGCATTCGCCTATACCTATAGTTTTTATTAAATTAATTAATCCAAACTGCTTTGAAATAAACAGAAATAAATTAATTTACCAAGTAAAGATATGATGATGTATTCCACCTCATTGCTTTTCAAAAATTCCCAAGGCGGCTGAGGAAAAGTCTGACCTATTGACCATGAAATATTACCTGTGAAAGAAAGAAAGAAAGAAAGAAAGAAAGAAAGAAAGAAAGAAAGAAAGAAAGAAGTTCAGAGGCATACCCACAGCACATAATAGTTCTATTATGATGCAATTTATATAATACATCACACACTTTTATATTTGTCTTTTATAACTTTTAACTTTTATATTACAATACAACTAAGGAAGATTAAACAGTCCATTATTTTCCCCATCATATTTGGAAATTGAAATAAAGGTCAGGTAAAAAATTGATAACTGAAATTGTTGGATTTCTGCAAACAAAGGTAAAGATTATTTAATGAAGTTTCTACCCTACTTTTTATTGTAACTATTATTAATTTATAATTTGGCATTCATATCTTTTATTATGCAAAGATTAATGCAGACTAAAAAAAATACAGGAGACAATACATATAAATTCATTTTGCATATTATTCTATAGACCACATGAATTGTATAAATTCCACATGCTTTATCAGCGATAACTTGACTCCTACAATAATAATTAAATAGGACTGCAATTTGTGATATGTATAATAATTTGTTCCAAATTTACTTTAACAGAAGAATTATAGTTGAGAAAGAATTTAGGTCCCTCAAGTGCAGATATTGGCAGCTAATCAAACTGAAACCTGTTCTGGTTTTTAGATGAAAAACTTGACATTCATTCCTATACCTTTCTATAAAGAATGTTGACAGAAGGGATGTACCTCATGCAGAGTGTTTGAAGTTATTTATTTAGTTACATCACAAAAATATAAATTGATTTTTGGAGTAAAAGGTAAGTAAATGAACTTCACTGTCCTTTCCATATGTAATTCAAAACCAATCTATCACTTCTATTACTTCAAGAAAAGTTTTAGACTTGTGTATTCCTGTCAACACTTTCTCCTTTACTGAGGAAAAGAAATAGAGCCAGCTTGGGTTATGGTTACGGCACCAGGCTACAAAGCTGGAGAACTTGGGTTCTAGTCCTGCCTTCGCCATGACAGTCAGCTGGGTGACTTTTGGCCATTCACTCTCTCTCAGCCTAACCCTCTCATAGAATAGTTGTTGTGGAGAAAATAAAGAGAAGGAAGGTGTGTTGAGTATATTAGTCATGTTGGTTCTTTGTAAAAATAATAAAGATGGGATAAAAACAAACAAAAGAAACAATGACTCCATTCCAATTCCTATTTTTTTCTGATATGCTTAGCAGGAATCATGGTTTAACACAGATTCAAATCAATTCCCAAATAAACCAATAAGCCAGATACTGAGGGGAGGGGGAAGGATGAATGATCACACACCAGGGTACATACATTATATTAAAATGTGATGCTCTGAATAAGTCACAGTTGGTTTCATATATCACACTCAAACATGAGTCATGCTTTACAAATCAATGACTGGGTTAGTACAAGACAGTAAGTTTTCTTAGAAAGCCAAATATCAACATTATAGCAGCATGTGATGTTATAGTATAGGTTTATTATCACTCAGATGCAGGAAATAATAGATAAGGCCAAGTTTTCCTTGAGTTCTCTGGTGAGTGCTATATCTCAAGACAATCTTTATATTCTACCAGCTTCTTGTAACTGGCTTAGCTTTACCCAAGTTTTACTTTTTATATGTGAAAGATCTGCAAAACACCAGCGCTTACCCAGTTTGATGGATAATATACTGTTCTCAGTGAGGCCGATACTGACTTCTGTGGTGTTATTAGGTGTCAAGTCTTCCAGGCTTCTCCATTCATCAGAGGCGATTGCTTGGAAATGGTTTATCACTGCCTGAGTCACCACTTTGGAAAAATCATCCCAGGTTGTCTCTTTTCGTATATTTAACATCCATATAGTATTTTCCATATCAAGATCATCTGTACCATAGCAAGTTTGTTCAATCTGGGTTGCAGCAATCCGTAAAGGAATCTTAAAAGCATCTGTTTAGGTAGAATTAGAAAACTGAAAAAATCTGCAACAGAGGCATAGCATTTACTAGTACATTTTCAAATGTTTTTCATTCCTGGATTCAAGAGCTAGTTCTGCAAATACATTAAAATATGACTCCAAGAGAAGCTATGATTTTTCAAATCAAAAGTATTTTACTTTACAGCAAAAATGTACCCAACAGTGGTCTCAGATCTAGCTTTATAATCTGATTATTTTATGATCCTTTTTTTCATTAGATGGATATCAAATATATCTAAAATGACTCAGGTCATAATAGACAGTACGGTAGCCATTTGCATAGTACAGTTTAAAAACATTATGGCTGGATAGATCACCTGAAAGTTTTATTTACATTTTGACAAAAAGGTGAAATATTACAAATTTATATTTTCATTTCATGCTTTATGTGCTGTTTGAATCAGAAATGAAGAGTGTGGAGTATCTTCAGAGCCATGATGCGGGAAAGTATTTTAATAAGTTACAATGCTCCAACTTTACACACTTTGCACACAAATAATGTAATAGGGTAGGGGGCATTTTTCCAGGGCAGTGATTGGTTGATTGGTAGATTCTTGCTGTCCTTTTCCTTCCTGTCTAGCCTCACCTATTGTGGAAAACTTCAGGGATGTAGGTTAAAATGGGAAGTTGAAAAAAAAAATCTGTGAAGGACAATAGCTACAATATGAACAAAACTGCATGGATATGTTCCCCTTAATAGAAATCAAGCTCAGTTCAAGAGAGTTTATCTTTTAAAGTATCTTTACTTTTAGTCAGCTCTTTCCACCTTTATCTATATTACTTGTATTTTATCGGTTTTTATCTTAATCTTTGTACAAAAGAAAAACCATGAAGGCCATTGCTTTCCCTATTTTAAATTTCAAGAATATCCAACCATATTATTATGATTCTAGCCAAATCATAAATTTTACATCTTGTGAAGGCTCTTGCTCTAATAATAACTTTACCCTACTGCATATCAGCTTTCCCTCACTTGGCATCCTTCAAATATATTGGGATTACAGATCTTACAATCCCCAGAGAGCACATCTTTACTAGTGTTTATGATAATTGCCATCCAACTTATATAAACAAGTCATCTAATTGAGAAATGCTGGCTTAACAATTAAGAACAAATTCAAAAAAAATAGAAGTAGAATTTTTTTTAAATCCCAAACTAAAAATATGTATATTTAGAATACTTCTTATTAAAATATACATGTATTTCTACTGATCATTTCTTAATAAGCTGCCCTATATGGCAGCATGCATATCTGCCTGTGCCTTTGTTTGCACTCATGTGCACACACATACACTCTTCATCTCTAAAGAGAACAAAAAGGAAACTTTATTGGAACCATTAGATTATCTTTTCTCCCAGCACACTCTTGCTAATTTTTTCTGGTCCATGAAGTGGGATGGCATTCCAAATGTGTATGGTTAGGAAAGAAAGTTGCAACAGATGGCAAAAGTGAATACTTTAAAATTATTTTCTTCAGCACAGCCTGTATTCTGTACATCCCCCCCCCCCGCTTTAGTGGGGAAAATCTACTTTATTCCTTCATTTAAAATGCTGGTTGTGGTTTGCTACAATAAGTAAAAGCTTAAAGATACTTTGCTGCTGCATAAGCCAATTCTCAGTTGATGTAAAAAGGCTCAAAATGTAATTAACCCTCCCATTCAAAGTTCCATGTGAGAGTGCCTTGGGGAAAAATCCATTTCATGCTAATTTAGGTGTCTAGATATGCTACTTCAGACAGCTCAAATTTTAAATGGGACAGAGAGGTTAACACTGGAGCTCTGCCAAACCACAATGCTCACAAGGATGACTACAAAAAGAGCATATATGGTGAATCTTCTCTGACTGTTTTCCAAAATCCAAATTCCAGATAACAGAAAAACAGTATCCCTGGGAAAGGAGGAGTACCAGTCTTTTCAAAGGACGCATCTCACGTTGGCATTTGAGTAACATGATTATAAACTGGCAAGAAGCCATGAGCAATGCAATAGAGAATGGTCTCAGTGGAAAAACCTAAACAAGTAGAAGATTGGTCTGCAAAATTGAAATAATGATATCGTCTCACTGAATTACCTTGAGAAAATACAAATTTGGCATGAAATAATAAGAGCGATTTATACAACTTTTCTTTACTGTCAATGGGACATAAAAGAATGTAAGTGATTAGTGCTAAAATGATTAAATGTCATGAATAATCAATGGTGCTCTAAGGTGCCTTCAATCTGTACTATGTATGGCTAAAAATTATGGCAAGTCTGAAAATCTCTGACAAAGATGGCTCAAGAGAAAAGAGTGCAAACACCATAAAAAGTATTACATGGTGAATGTCTGAAATGTAACAGCATATTTTACCTTCTATTTACAAAATCCACCCTTATTTTAAAAATATTTTAAACCAACTCCATAGAGAGATGAAGTGGTTTATGTCCTGTTTTCCTCAAGGAGCTTCAAATGGCATAGAGAGCTTTTACCTTTTCAACTTTTCTCACAAAACAATTCTGTAAAGTAGGTTGGATTGATAAACAGAAACTGGCACAGCTTCTCTCCTTGGCCATTTTCACATGATATGAACAACCCAGGCCATTCCAACATTCCTGTCGAAGATTTATTTCTCTTGCCTCCCCTCTCTTCTTTTTTCTCTTGCCAGAGAAAGTCCAGACAAAAGCATCAGTGGTGCTATGATAACAGTTATCACGATCATGGAGAGCCTGCATCTTATCTATATTTTCATAGTCTCATGGTCTCATTATTTCCTATCTGGCTGTGAGGAGGAGCCCAAACAATGCCAGCAAGTAATTACTAGAGCAGCTCCATATCTGCCTAGGATGGTCTTTTGATCTTTGGAAAGATAAGAAGCATTTATTCTCCATTGGTATTTTGGATAAGGATGAATAGGGGAAGCCGGATTTAATATCAAACAAATTAGATCTCTCTGGGGCTACATTTAATCTCTAAAGACCATTATATCATTTGAAAGTGTCATGGCAATCTTTCTACAACTACAAGATCTAGTCAACATCTCAAAGGCACAGGCCCAGTGAATGACCATGGCTGAGCCATGGTCATTCACTGGCCCAGTTCCTTTGGACCCAGTCTTTGGACAATACCATAACCATTCCTTCATTCAGGCTTTCTACCAGAGAACATTCTCTATTGTCATATTACATAGAAATAGAGAGAAATCTTTTTTGGGTTTTCACAGAAACATTCAGGTACTCATATAAGACTGCTAACTTACTCAAATTCTCTAGAAGATGTTTACAGTCATCAGTAGCAACATCATGTACTGTTCGGTTACACTTATCTTTTCTTTCAGCCTCCAGTCCCTCATGGCTACATAAAACTTCTAGACAGCTCTGGAAAGATAATAACAATATAGTTTGAAGGGTAGAAGGGATCGATATGAACTGGATTCAGCTTTTATTGCCTTTTAAAATGAATGCTTCTCATCACTGAAATAAGTTATGTATAAAAAGAACCAGCTTCCTTCAGACATTTTGCATTATGAGATTCCATTAAATTATTTGGACAAGCATATTGCAACAAGACCCCACCCCCACCCCAAAGCGTTTTATTTTTTTATTACAAGCAAAACATACCCAATACATATGCAGATAATAAATAGACTGGATTAGGTTACAGGCACCATTATTCCTAAAGAGTGAATATGCAAAGTGAACTTTGGAGAATGATAGAAATTATAGTGTTTATCAAAAAGCACTGGGTTGAAGAAGACCATGGTACAGGCTTTTTATGATATAACTAAATAGGAAAAAATATATGTCACAGCACCCAGATTTGAAAAAGTCTTCCTCTGCATTCATTTACTTCAGAGGGGAAAAAATGATTTATACTATCTTCCTGCAAAAAGCCCAATGAGTTGATTGTAATAAATCTGATGAATGTTTATCAGCTTTAAAGTCTAAGGACTATTTTGCTTTAAGTTGGAAACAAGGCAGTTTATAACCAGGCAATTTTTCACCATCTATACAGATAGCTGTTGTGGCCCAGCAGGTGCCGTTGGAGCTGCGACCAGACTCCGACAGCGAGGGGCCCTATGAGTCGGCTCTGGAGGATATGGAGGACCCTGGACAGGGTTCTGACTCCGAGCATGGCGCAGAGAGGCTGGTTGGCCACCAGGAGGCACCTGAGCCTTGGACCAGTGGGGAGGAGACAAGGGAGAGTGATCCAGAAGGCAGCAGTGAGTTGTTCCTGGATGTACGCCATCAAAGAGCTAATAGGCGTCAGGAACAGTTGCGCAGTTACAGGAGGTAATTGCACTCAGCTGGTGGTCATTAGGCTCCTCTCCAGACTATAAAAAGACTACTTGTGCACACGCCCCTCTTTGCAGAAGTCAACACAAGATCGAATGTTGGAGAACATTGTTATGAGCTATGCAGGCTGGATTGCTGCCAAGCCTTATCTGTGTTTATTGCTGCCCAAGCTTGTTTGTGCTGGTTTGCTGCTAAGGACCTGTCTGTCTGTTAATTAAATGCCATAACTTATCTGTGGCTCGGAGTGTGCTTTGGTGTGGAACGAGGGGGGGGTCAGAACAGATAGCCATTACTACTGTGGAGTCCATTGCAGTTTATATAATCAGCCAAGTAGCACACCAGTTTGATCTGGCTATTTTAGGATACTGTATGTGAAGGGGCAATACTGGTACAAGATCTATGACCTGCCCATCTAATTTAATCTTTCCATTATGCCCAGCTAAAATGTTTCTATTATGTCCCTTCGAAGATAAGGAATAGCATAGCATTTAGAAAGTAATCTTAATATAAACCAACGATTAGGAAACCAGCAATCCCTATTGTTAATTCCACAAGGCACAACATTGGCCACAATTAATAGAATACAAACATATGAATTAGATTAATAGGTAGTTGCTTTATCTTTCTTCGGTGACAATGAATCTGTAAATAATGTTTATGTTTGTCTTTCGTTTAGATAATTTTGAATTCTATAATGCAGGATATTTACCTCAATCATTATTCCGATCTTAAAACTGGTTTACATTATCCTTCACCTTCATGGCAACACATTCATATTTTTTAATCCCAAATACTAACCTTGTCCCCTTTTTAAATAGCATCCTAAATTAAGACAAAATTTGGCCTCAAATATATCAGCTATGCATACCAGCACAATTGTCATTTAAATCTGATTGCTCAATATCCTAAACAATGTGCTAGATAAACAAATTGACCTTAAAGCCTTTTGATGCTGCTATGTGGGCTGCAGTCCAGCCATCTTTGTTCACTTGGTTGATGAGATCTGCAGAAACAATGGGCTTTGCTTTATGGCTAAAGAAGTCTTCACTCTCTAAGTTCAAAATGTTGTTAGCATCTGCTTCACTCTCAATGCTTCCATCTCTTGATTTTCCATAATACATCAAAACCTTCAGGCAATCAACATTATCAGCATCAACAGCAGCATGAAATGGAGTCCAGCCATCCTAGATCAATTAAAAACAAATGGAAAACAAGCTCAGCATCCTAGATAAATGAATTGGTATCATGAATGAATGAATGAATGAATGAATGCACAAATAAGCAAAAATTTTCTTAAACTGTTCTCTTCTTTATAACTCATGTTTTTGCAATACTTTTGGTAAAGACTCTACTACTACCTTCCACATATCAGAATTTAATCAGAAAAGAAAATGTTTTATCTGACTTTTTGACCCTAGTGATAGCACTAGCTGCTTTTAGAAAGAGAGAAAAAAGACTATACATTAGGGAATAGGGCAAAATGAGTTGAATGAGTGCAAAGGATACTTTTAGCTGTAGGAAGCAAACTCGTATTTAAAAAAGCATGGTACAGGAGGCTCATTGATAAGAATGTCTTGTATTCCTAGGAAATGTACAAAAAACCTTTCCACATGGGAATATTAATGCAGGCATAAATATATGCTTATTATAGCAATTTCTATTGTTTGGAGAAATGCATTTTGCATTTGTTTTCTTTAACTTCAGCTTTATTTTATACACTTCCCACTAACTTCTAGAAATATGAGGTATGATGATCTTTCATATGTCCCTGCATAAAATATATTTTAGCCTCTTTAAAAATTGCAGCCACTATTACAGATACAGATATAACCGTTTATATTATAACATATATGCTGGTTCTGTTTTTTTAAAGGCAATTCTTATGACTCAAACAAGTATTTTAATTCATGTCCTCACTTAAATCTAAATGTGGCATTGGAGGTGATGAACTCTCCTGGTTCACCTCTATTAGTGAGATACACAAGACTGAAGTGGTATGAAAGTATAAGTCCCTGAGGAAACCCCCTATATTTCTTCCCCAGCACTACCTTTTAATTTTGTAGCAGTTTCAGAGGTAAAACAGACACATTAATCTAGGCAAAATTAATGCCAGATCTAGGGATAAATATCTGGAAATGTTAGAAATTGCATTTTAATCTCTTAAATAATATCAGTTCAAGAAGGGCTCCAGTAGATCACATGTAATTTGGCCAGATTTCCAACTTACTGTTCTTTATTGGATAAAATATTTGTAAGTTCTATTATATGGATCATATTTTTCTTGATAGTGGAATAAATTTTGGGATTTTTTCATTGCCAGTTATACATTATACTTCCATTGTGCAGCTCACCGGTAAGACAATTATAGTCATTAGTGGAACCTTGTCAGATATTTAATTTATTATTCTGGTTGGTTGCTAGATGCTTAGACTAGACTTGGCATTTTTATTCACCGTCCTACCCAAAGACCTTTGATACGTGGATTTTTAAAAAATTATTATATACTTTATTCATTAAACATGAAATTCAGCCAACTGAACATTAAAAAATGCATTACAAATACCAGTGACTGGTGCTAATGGTTGATACGGTTGACCCTGCTTAAAATATAAGATGTTCTGAGTAGCGCATTTTTTGGCAGTTCCGCTGGTGTTATTGCAGGAAGCTGCAATTTGTTGCTGTATCTTGTAAAATTCTTGGACATGGTGCCAAGTGCCCCAATGACAATGGGTATCACTGTTACATGCTTCATCCATAGCCGTGCAGTTTCGATGGCCAGGTTGCGATATTTCATTATTTTTTCTAGTTCTTTTTCTTCGACTATGGCATCTCCAGGAACAGTGATATCAATAAACTGTACATTTTGGCCCTCTACAACCGTGATATATGGCGTTTTGTGCTCTAAATGATGATCCATTTGTATTTGAAAGTCCCACAAGATCTTCACCTTCTCATTTTTGATAACTTTTTCCACTTTATGTTCCCATGACTATTTGAATACAGGTATATCATATTTTTTACATAATGACCAGTGGATTAATTTAGCAACTCAGTCATGTCTAGCTTTGTAATCAGTTTGTGCAATTTTGCTGCATTCACATATTAAATGTGAAACAGTTTCGACGTTGTTATTGCAAAGTCGGCAGTTTAGGTTGTCAGTGGATTTTTGTATCTTCGCTTTCATGGCATTAGTTTGTAGTACTTGTTCTTTAGCAGCCAGTATTAAACCTTCTGTTTCTTTCTTGATGGTTCCCATCTTAAGCCATGTCCATGTGGAGGAGTGCCCATGTCCATGTTGAGGAGCCAAGGTGGCGCAGTGGTTAAATGCAGCACTGCAGGCTGACTGCTAGATAAGCAGTTCAGCGGTTCAAATCTCACCGGCTCAGGTTGACTCAGCCTTCCATCCTTCCGAGGTGGGTAAAATGAGGACCTGGATTGTTGTTGGGGGCAATATGCTGACTCTGTAAACCGCTTAGAGAGACCTGAAAGGCCTATGAAGCGGTATATAAGTCTACTGTTATTGCTATTATTATTGCTATTGCCATGTCAAGTTGTCCTCACGTTTTCCTTCAATGTTTTTCAAGTGCTGTTCCTGCAAAGCTTTGGTTTTCCATCTATTTAATCTGTCATCCAGCTGTTTTTCCTTATATTCTGCCTTTGTTTCTGTTGTTTTTATGCTGTTCTCAGTTTTCACAGCCTGCAGCAATTTTTTCTGTACTTTGGTTCACATTATCATTTAAACTTTATTTTTCTTCTACAGTTTGATGGATTTGCAATTGCGCCCTGCCCCCTATTTTTCTTGGCAGGTACAACCTGTCGATGTCACTTCGTGGATGTAAAGCATAATACATATTCAAAAGTTTGCATGTTTTCCAGTCCAAGTTTTCCAGTTCAGCCAGAGTCCAGTTGATGAATCCAGCTGAGTAGCGTATCACTGGAACTGCCCATGTATTAATGGCTTTAATTATGTTTCCAGCATTCAGCTTTGATTTTAATATTTTGCAGACTCTCCTGATGTATTCCTTTTGCGTTGACTCTTTGACTTTTCCATTCAAGATGTTATCTGCTTCCAATATGCCTAGGTACTTGTAACCATCATCCTTTGCTAATGCTTTTACTATATTTCCAATTCCCAGTTCTATTCCTTCTGGGTTTTTTTTCAATTTTTCCTTGTCACATGGATAATATAGCATATTTTTCAAGCCCAAAGTTCATTTTGATGTCACTGCTGAACAGTTGAACTGTGTTGAGTATTGATTTAAGTTCAGTGGGGCTTTTCACATACATTTTTAAGTCATCCATGCATAGTAGATGGTTTATCTTGCCATGTTGGCTTGAGATTTAGTATCCCAGTTCTGTGTTTCATATGATTATTGTCAGTGGAATTAATGCAATGTTGAACAGTAGTGGTGAAAGTTAATCGCCTTGGAAGATTCCTCGTCTGATGTTGACTTCACCAATGTTCTCCCCATTTGTTGTTAGAACTGTTTTCCATTTTTGCATATTTGCTTTCAAAAATGTGCAAATATTTTTGCTGATTCCAAAATTTTCCAGAAAGGTGTTAATCCAGTTGTGGGGTAATGAATCAAATGCCTTCTTGTAATCAATCCATGCCATATTTAAATTTATTTTTCTTTGTTTTGCATTTTTTAGTACTATTTTGTCTATGAGCAGCTGATCTTTTGTTCCTCTTGATTTTTTATAATTTCCTTTTTGTTCTACTGGATACAAACTATTTTCCATCAGATGATTGAATACTGAATTTGCCAGTATCCTTGTAAAAAGTTTGAACATTGTCGGCAGACAAGTAATTGGGCACTAGTTGCTTGGTTTTGTGCCCTTTTCTGGATCTTTCATTATCAAATATGTTTGACCAGCTCTTAACCATTCTTCGCTTGTTGCATTTTGAAGCATTTGATTAAATTGAGTGGCCATGCGATGATGGAGGCTTGTCAGGTGTTTTAGCCAGTATCCATGCAGTTCATCCAGGCCAGGTGCACTCCAGTTCTTGACCTTCTTTGCTTGTTTTGCCACCATGTCAGTTTTTATTGCAATATTTTCCATCTTGCTTTGTGTTGTTTGTTGTTGAATATCCTAGATCCAGGAGGCAGTGTTATCGTGTTCCACCACTGGGTTTTCCCACAGTTCTTTCCAAAAGTTTTTTCTTTACATGGGTGAATATTAGTTTGGATTTGATTTTCATCAAGGACCGGTAGAAGAGGTGTTGGTTTCTTCTGAAATGGACATTTTCACGATATTTTTAATTATTATTGTTGTTGTTGTTGTTGTTGTTGTTGTTGTTATTATTGCAAATCTTATATATTTATATAGGTGTATGCTTATTTTTTGGCACTATGCAGTGCCAGAAGTCTTTTTCTACCTTAGCATAATGTAGAAAGCACAAAGCACAAAGAAAGTACAATTCCTTTGGAAATAATTTTCAAACCTTAATTTTGTTTGATTCATTTCTTTTAAACACCAACCTCTGAATGCATATATTTACTTTATTACTGTTCTCTGGCTTCTCTTCAAATTACGTAAATCTTACACTTTTTATTACTAATCCGTCCCCTTTTCCCAATTAGTACATTTGACAGAATAAGGCTTCTCTGCCCTTAAATGGCAAATTACAAGTTACAGTATTTTCCAATATTCCTTATTCTGGGGGGAAAAGTGCAACCTGCTTCTTCAAAATGCAACTGACTGCCCCAATTTGTGTTTCAACCAAAGTCAAAAGTCAAGTGGTCAAGCTTAATTGGGAAATAGTTTTGCCAATTAGCTTTTTTTCTCCTGTCACAAATGCAATTACAAATAAAGGATGAAAGAATAATATTGATAACTGGTATTACTTTTAAAGATCCATTTCAAACAGTTCTTTATGCCTTGTGGATTATCTCCCAAAGTAATTAAAACTATAATTATTCATTATACTATTTGACTGAAATTCAATGGAAGTGAATAAAAAACAATACTTCATCTTAACAGCATGACTGACTACATACATTTTGTTGCCAGAATACCATTTTCCATGTCATTACTTTTTTGATATCTGCAGCATAAATTACCACATCTCTCTCCTTTTCTTGAATATTAAACATGCATTAAAAACAAAAGAAATAATTTGGAATTTGCTGTTTTTTCATGAAATTTGTCAGGCTTGTTAAATGGTGTGGCTCAGCTGGGGAAATGTAATGGGATTTTGATGTTAAATTATGCTTGTGCAAATTAATTTACCTATCAATAATATTCATCTGATTATTATATAAATTGATATCATACTTTGGAGGCTTTAGAAACAATGCTCAGGTTTTGAAATGGAGGACAGGACATTAAGAAAAACAACAAGTAAGCAAAAAGGTCCAAATGAGACAATTGCAACTTTTTTCTTTTTTCTTTTGGTATATGTGTGTGCATATACACATGTCTATAGAAATAGAAAAGAAAAACTGTCTTGGAAAAAACAATAATACTGTATATCCCTTAAAAATATCCCTGGATTTAGGGATTGCACTTGAATTTTGAAGAGAAAAAAAAAATTCCTGAATATATCTGCTTTGAAATCAGTAGATTTATTTCTGAATATCTAACATGGCATGTAACAAAACACTCATATATGTAAGATTAAACATTGCATTACATACACACATACATACATACATACATACATACATACATACACACATACATGCATTTATAACATACAGCAAAATCAGATTCTATCAAGTCTGCACGATATATATTGTTACTTTGTGAAATGCAATAGCCTATCATGAAAGTCACTGTAGCCACAGCTTACTGATATGCACATGTTTGAATCCTTGTGCCTAGAAATAGAAACGTATACTGTAAGGAGAGGAGAATATGGATATTTAAAGCAGATGATCTCTTTATATATTGTATAATGCACCACACTCCTTTCAATGGAAGTTCATCTGATTCAAGATTCACCTTTATTCATTGTGTCCTTTGTGAATATGGCTTTGAAGTGTGGCAATGTCTTAACTTGTTCATAATACAAAATGGGTAACTCCATGTAGAAAATGAAGGTGTGGAAAGTTTAGACAAACTGCAAAGGCAGAGCAATAAAAGACCCTTGTCTTATTGTGATGTGGCGTGTCCAAGATTTTGTTGCAGACATAAAGCAAAACTCTTCCAACACTGAAATCATGCAAATGAAGATGACAGAAAAACATTGTGAACAATGTCACTTCTTATCTTATAGCTGCCAAGCATGAGAATAAGAAAGATAGTTATTTCAGGAATCTTGGGGGAAAAGTGCCAATTAAAACTTGTTTAAAGTAGCCGTCCCCAACCTTTCTGGCTTGGCGGCCCGGCTGGTGGGAGGATAGTTTCTTGTGATTGAGAATGGCCCCTGCTTGCATGAGGGAAGCTTCGTGGGCAAGTGCAAGATAGTCATCGCATGATCTTGCCTGCCACCTACATGGCCCAGTTCCAAACAGGCCGTGGCCCAGTAATACCCCTAGTTTAAGGTTTGCCATATAAAAATGAAATATTTCTTTTATTCCAAAAATGTCATGGAACAGGTATTTATAGTGCGTAGAGTAGATATGAGTACATATATAACAGAATACAGAATAACAGAGTTGGCAGGGACCTTGGAGATCTTCTAGTCTTGTTCAGGCAGAAAACTTTATACTATTTGAGACAAAAGGTTGTCTAATCTCTTCTTAAAAGCTTCTGGTGTTGGAGCATTTACAACTTCTGGAGGCAAGTTGTTCCACTGAGTAATTGTTCTGTCAGGAAATTTCTCCTTAATTCTATGTTGCTTCTCTCCTTGATTAGTTTCCGTCCCACTGCTTCTTTTCCTGCCCTCGGGTGGGAGAATAGCTTGAATTCCTCTTCTCTGTGGCAACCCCAGAGATATTGAAACACTGCTTTTGTCAACTCGCAAAGGTTTCATGTCACCCGTGGTCCTTCTTTTCATTAAACTAGACATACCCAAGTCCAGCAATTATTCTTTATATTTTAGTATCTAGTCCCCTAATCATCTTTGTTGTTAGTCTCTGCACTCTTTCTAGAATCTTAAAAATCTTTTTTACATCGTGGCAACCAAAACTAGAAGCAGTAATCCAAGTGTGGTCTTTCCAAGGCATTATAAAGTGGTATTAACAGTTCACGTGATCTTGATTATATCCCTCTGTTAATGCACCCTGGAACTGAGTTGGCTTTTTTTTGGCAGCTGCAGCACACTGCTGGCTCATATTTAAGTGATTTCCACTAGGATCCCAAGAACCTTATCACAGTTACTACTATTGAGCCAGTTACCACCTATACTATACCTGTACATTTGTTTTTTCCTCCTAAATGTGGAACCGTACTTTTTTCACCATTGAATTTCATTTTGTTAGGTAGGGTCCAATGTTCAAGTCTGTCAAGATCCTTCTGTAAACTATCTTTTAGAGTGCTGGCTATTCCTGCCAGCCTGGTGTCATCTGCAAATTTTATGAATTCCCCATCTATCCCCACATCCAAATCATTGATGGAGATGTTGAAGAGTACTGGGCCTAAAACGGAGCCTTTGGGTCCCCTACTGCATACCTCTCTCCATGTAGCTGCAGTTCTATTGAAGGACTACATGTTGAATGCGGTTGGTCTGCCAGTTACAAATCCATCTGGTGGTGATGCTGTCTAACCCACATTTTTCTAATTAATCTAATAGTAGGTTATGGTCTATTTTATCAAATGCCTTACTGAAGTCAACGTAAATTATATCCACAGCATTCCTCTGGCCCACTAATTTTGTCACTGTGTCAAAGAATGCAATAACATTTGTCTGGCATGATCTGTTTTTGACAAACCCATGTTGGCTTTTGGTTATCACTTTGTTCGCTGATTCGTTGCTTGATTATCTTTTCCAGAATCTTCCCTGGTATTGAGGTCAGGCTGATAGGCCTATAGTCCTCTGGATCTATTTTTTTTCTTTTTTGAAGATGGGAACTACATCAGCTCTTTTCCAGTCCTCTGGTAGTTTCCTGGTGCTGAAGGATCATTGAAAGATATAATTCAGTGGTTCTGAGATCATGTCTGCCAGTTCCTTCATAACCTTGGGGTGTAATCCATCTGGTCCTAGTGAATTGAACTCATCTAGGGTGGAAAGGTGTTCACTTACCATTTTCTTGCCTATTTTAACTTGTTTTACTAATCTGTTTTTTTATTGTACTGTTTTAGATAGGTTGGACTGTTTTTTCCTTTTGTGTAAAGATGGATGCAAAAAATGAGTTGAGCAGTACTTCTTTCTTCCTATTGCTTGTCACCTTCTTGCCACTTTCTCCCATTAATAGATTTTTTTCTTGTTTTTT
The DNA here is from genome assembly GCF_009769535.1 of Thamnophis elegans. NCBI lineage: Eukaryota > Metazoa > Chordata > Lepidosauria > Squamata > Natricidae > Thamnophis > Thamnophis elegans. The sequence goes on from NC_045547.1 coordinate 58,782,185, forward strand.
ACATATTGAAAGCAGCTTTTTTGTTATTTACTTTTGTCGCAAGCCTTCGTTCATTTTAAGTCTTAGCTTCCCACACTTCATTTTTGCAGGCTTGGGCTATTTGCTGATATTCTGTTAGTTATGTGCCCCTCTTTTCACTTATTATACTTCTCCTTTCAATTTATTAGAGAGTTCTTTATGCAGTCATGCTGGTTTCTTTTGACAGCTGCTATTTTTCTTCTTCTTTGGTATTGTGCTACACTGGGCTTTTATAATCTCACTTTTCAAAGTTTCCCAAGCTTCTTGTTTTCCCCAAGTTTTCTCCTTGAAGATTCTCATCCATGGAATCCTTCCCAAGCTCTCTCTGAGATTATTGAAATTAGCTCTCTTAAAGTCCAAGACTCTAGTTAGACTTTGTTCCATTGCTTGTGTTTGAATAATGTTGAATTCCAGTATTTCATGATTACTCTCTCCCTCCCCCAAGGTTCCTGTAGCTTCAATACTTTCTCATCATTTCATCTCTGTTAGTGAGAATTAAGTCCAATATGGCTGATCCCCTAGATCCCTTCTCTACTTTTGGGGGACAAAGTTGTCTGCTTGGTTATTAGCAGTCACTCTCTCTCTCTCAGCCCATTGCATCTTGTAGAGTTCCTGTTGTGGCCCAGCAGGAGCCATTGGAGCTGCCACCAGACTCCAACAGCGAGGGGCCCTATGAGTCAGCTCTGGAGGATGTGGAGGACCCTGAATAGGGTTCCAACTCTGAGCAGGGCACAGGTGGCACCTGAGCCTTGGACCAGTGGGGAGGAGACAAGGGAGAGTGATCCAGAAGCCAGCAGTGAGTTGTTCCTGGATGCACACCATCGAAGAGCTACTAGGCATCAGGAA